>NW_021146233.1:0-13892 GCF_002837175.3 Physeter macrocephalus
ATCAAAATAAGGAAACCAACAGCTAGTGGAGTGAAACAGGTAGATTTTAGAGGGAGAAAAAAATGAATTTCCTCCATTTCCCAGTTTTTCCTCTGATAGAAACTATTCAGAAATGATCAACTCTATATATTTGTGTTAAACCATTCTCCAGACAAAACGAGCTTTCAAGAAAAAAGTAAAGAAAAAGTAGCCTAGTGATGAGCGTCTAAACCAGACCTTAAGCCACCTTAAGAGAGGAAACTCTGCCAAAAGCCCTTTCTGGCCCAGCCTGCATGCAGTCTGCAGAGCCCACTTCTCATCTAGGGGAACAGGCCAACACAGACACAGCATAGTGCCTGCTGGGGCCTGCAAACTTACAGCTGTCAACAGTGACTAAAATCCACCTGGATCTTAAATCCTGGTTTAAAAATTACAAAAAACATACACAAAAAGCACTACGATGGTCTAATACAAATTTAAAACTTTCATCTAAGCATACATTTGTACAGGACACCTGAATTCTAGAGGGCAGGTACTACTCAAAAGGATCACTCTTTTCTTCCTGTTGGGATCAGTCTACCTTTCCACCTCTTAAATAAAGCAGCAAACCATCTCAGTTTTTCTTCTGGCAAGAGGCTGGGATCTTGCAACCGGCATTTTATATTGGGGCCTTTATACTTTTATTTTATTCTCTGATCTATGAGTAAGAGTTCCAATTCCAGGCATAGGAAAGCACCACTAAATTCTCAAACAATAAGGTTGTCAGTGCTTATTCACTCTTCACAAGCATCAAAACCAAAGAACAGAGAAGTTAAATGACTTGTCCACAGTCCTGCCATTAGTCAGTGGTGGGACAAACAAAAGAACAACTCATATTTCCAATTCCCTGTAAATTCTTTCCATAACAAATGATACAATTACACACACACACACACACACACACACACACTGTCCAAGGAGAAGTATATAGATCTACTAACCTCATTTTCTAAAAGGAAGAATTATATGAGTAGGTCCATCAAAAATAACTAGCCTATTCAGGAGGCTAAAACATTTTTTCTACCAGCCCATCTCAGCTATCAAAAAAATTCAACATGATAAAATATAACGTACTCAAAACTTTTCCAAGAATTAAACAAAAGGAAACCTTACTTCCTAAACAAAAGCTACAAATACTTAAATATAATTAGAGAAATCTAAACGATAATTGAGCATAAAGGCTGATGATTACATCAAACGTTACTCCTGACACATAACAGTTACCATTTAGAGCGTTCTCTATGTGCCAGGCACAGTGCTAAGCACTTTACGTACATTCATTTAATTCTGAAAACCATTCCAGGAGGCAGTTCTTTGACCATCTACATTTTACAGAGGAGGAAAAAATGAAACACACAGATGCTAATACAAGTGATATATAGCCAAGTCAATATTCAAATCCAAATCTGTCAGACTCCAAAACTCTCATTCCTAACATTATGTTACACTCTGCATACTGAAATATGAATATGGGTTCATAAAGACATTTGTTCTTAATTTTATATTTTAACTGTAATATTTGTCCATTGGAAAATACATGTTAGCACCTAGTTTATGCCAGAAACTGTTTAAGACACTTGAAACAAACACGAGTGAACAAAAAAGAGAGAATTCCCTGCTCTCAAGGAGATCGTATTATAGTAACCTAGCAGCTAACACATGCCTTATTTTGATCACTGTTCAATGTTTTAGAAGTATAAACCCGTAACAGCTCCATGAGGTAGAAACTACTATTATTCCCATTTTACAAGTAAGGAAGCAGATACTGAGCGGTTAAATAACTTGCCAAAAATAGCACAGGTGTTAGGAGTCAGGATCTGGACCTAAACAGTCTGGCTTTCAACTCCCAACCTCCATGCATTCTAATTCATGTAGCCACTTATACATATTCCAAATAAACTCAACCATACCACATTCATATACCAACAAAGTTACGCTCAAAATATATTCTTACGGTAGCACTATTTTAGTAGATGCTTAAGTAACTGTCATTAAGTAAATTGATACAAAAGACATTTTAAGAATCATTTTGCCAATCATCATACAATTTTTTTTTTAACAACAAATGATTACTTTTCTAGCCCAGTTTAGGAGGAAAGGCCTCAATTTTCAAGAGAAGTGTCACTACTTAGATACCCGAATCCTAAAATTATTTTGCCAGTATTATAATTTTTTAAAAATACAGTATTCTTACAGATAATTTCTAAATGAACCCTAAAGCTTTATTAATATTTTAATTTTTTAAAAAAGTTTCTGTCAGGATATGAAATAAGAATCTTATTCTATTATATAAAACTGGGCAAACTATGAAATCAGATCCGAATACAATATCCAATATCTAATTTAGGAAACAATATAACGGGACTTCCCTGGTGGCGCAGTGGTTAAGAATCCGCCTGCCGATGCAGGAGACACAGGTTCGAGCCCTGGTCTGGCAAGATCCCACGTGCCACGGAGCAACTGAGTCCATGCGCCACAACTACCGAGCCTGCGCTCTAGAGCCCGCGAGCCACCACTACTGAAGCCCGCGTGCCTAGAGCCCGTGCTCCGCAACAAGAGAAGCCACCGCCGTGAGAAGCCCACACACCACAATGAAGAGCAGCCCCCGCTCGCCGCAACTAGAGAAAGCCCGTGTGCAGCAACGAAGACCCAACGCAGCCAAGAATAAATAAATAAATAAAATAGATTTATTAAAAACAAAAAAACAATGTAACCTTTAAAAAAAAAAAAGCACAATAGAATGTAAGACTTGTGCTTTTTACTTTGAAGAAAGAAATTAACTCAAATCACTCCATTACAGATTTCATTTTCGTTTGTCCTGTCTCAGAAAAACGAAATGCCTTAAATTACCGTTTGATTTTGACCTATTCAGCAGACAGGTTAACATTTTTTTCCTTTGTTTTTTTTCATACAAGAGCTCAAAAGACATGAATCAACTTTTACAAGTATAAATGATACTCAAGTTATAAACGTAAAAATTTCATACGCTATAGCTTCAAAAAGTGGTCTACCTGGCAAACTTTCTTAGACTCTGGTTTAGGAAAAATTGCTTTAAATACACGCCCCCCCCCCCCCCCAAAATGAGCAGCATCCCACTCTAATAGGGCAAGACTAGGTAAGGACTGCACGGAAACATGCCGTAATTCTGGAATACAAACCCCTAATGCAATCCACCAGGAAGTTTAAAACAAATTAGGCTGTGATAGCTAAAGGGTATGAGCTGTATTTATATGGCTTGCCTGCAAAGTTCAGTAAAAAAGAAAATTGAAAAAGGAATTATGTTCTCTATAGTCTCAGTCTTAGCAGTTGCTGAAGCATAAATAGGTACTTCTTAAAACATTAAACAAAGAAACAGAGCAATTACCTGATAGGATAGTTTAAAAATACTGCTGGTTAACTTGACCTTACCCACAAAACTAAGTATGCCCTAAAAATACCACAGGACAAAGTGCTTAAATGAAGTCCAAGTTTTGTTCAGAAGACCTTCTCAGTAGGAGTGCATACTTTCTGGAAAGCAATTTGGCCATTCGATATGAAATATGTTCATACCCGTGACCCAGGGATGCCAACTCTGGAACCCATCATCGGGAAATGCAGATCAAACTGATGTACAACAGCAAAACCCTGCAAACCACTCAACTGTCCAATAATGAGGAAATGATCAAATATATTATGGTATATTCACAAGATATGCTATAACAGGATAAATTATGAAGGAATTAAAGATGGTTTTAGACACAGAAAAATGTGTACACCGTAATTAAAAGAAAACAAACCAGGATACAAACATTATAAACATTATCTCAAGACTTTTTTAGCCGTTTAGATATATACTTTTTTTTTCAAAAAAGATGAAAAGGAAATACTCTGGTATGCTGACGGTAGCTAACTTTGGATGCTGGAGATAACAAGTGGTTTCTTCTATTTTATAGTATTCTTTTCAAATTTCTACTAATGACCCTATGCTATTTGGATAATTAGGAAAAAAAAGATCTTCTAAAAATAATATGTAAATAACTATTCTTTAATAGGCGCAATGCATTTTGTATCCATGTTCACTGACATTCCACTTTATCTCTGAGAAACGCAGTGCTTTAAGTTGTGAAATATCCTCTAAGTTAGTAATTTAAAGTGCCTTAATGCACTCTTAACAGCTTCTTTTTTTTTTTCCTCGGTACGCGGGCCTCTCACTGTTGTGGCCTCTCCCGTCGCGGAGCACAGGCTCCGGACGCGCAGGCTCAGCGGCCGTGGCTCACGGGCCCAGCCGCTCCGCGGCATGTGGGATCTTCCCGGACCCGGGCACCAACCCGTGTCCCCTGCAGCGACAGGCGGACTCTCAACCACTGCGCCACCAGGGAAGCCCTTAACAGCTTCTTAATGAGAACATTTTGCTTTGAGATTCTAGGCCTGCATGGAAAACACAATGGGAAAGGGGAAGGGGGTAAAGAACTGTGAAGAAATGCTCCTTGGAAGGAGGCCTCCTGTTCCACAACTCTGAATCTGTATCTGAAGATGACCTCACTGGAAGGCCAGCTCCTACAGTCAAGTTTCAGATTTGCTAAACTTTACAGGTGAGCATGTTTTCTTTAAAAACTATTTTTGCCCTTCTTACCCCAAAGTAATTCAATAAGAAGCACTCTGATCACAGAACTATTTCTGCTCTTAAAAGATATTAAACGTAGTTCAATAACCCAACAATGCCTCTTAGCCAGTTATTTAAATGCCCAAACATAGTATTACAATATTCCACTATTGCTACTTTCCATAGATTATAATTCTTTCCTCTAATTCATGTCCTCAAAGACACACACACACACACAAACACTGTGTGTGTGTATATATTCCTCAAATGTTAGTCAATATGCTTAAGAAGGTTGGATCTAAAATGCTATCCAGATTCGTAAGAGGAGTATATTTATATTCAAAAAAGATGTTTAAAGGATTAAGAGCTCCCAATTCACAGCTCTATGGTTCTAACCTCAGGTAGATCTACAGAGGCAGATAAGTAGAAAGTGCACCGGCCCTGGGTTCTAATTTTATCTCTGCTACTAATTAGCCTTAGGAATTTCACTTAACCTTTCTGGAGCTCCTACCTACATCTATAAAACGAGGATAAGATTAGACCACTTAATTAAGGTTTTTACACACGCTTAAAAAAATTATTCTAGGTCCAGATTTCTACAATCTTTCCAAATATCTCCTTTTCCTAATTCTCAGCAATAATAAACTTTTCCTTGGATTAACCTTTGAGCTATCGACACTTCACAAAAATGTAGACAAATTTTTATACTACTACTAATTTCAAAACTACACAATGTCTATAAAACTTATCCCATAACATTTTGGTAAATCCTATTAAACATTTCTTCATAAGTATCCTATAACCCATCTAAGGGTCTCAGTTAAAAATAAAGATTACTCAACATACATTACACATACAAGACACATGCTTTATTATGTAATAACTGCCATAATACTTAGCAATGGGCAGTATTTCATTTCCTTACACTAATCAAAAAAAGTAAAGACTAGATGTGTCTCTTTTTTGTTTTTTAATGTTCAAAACAAAGAGAACACTATGTATATTAAGTGTCTCTACATAAAACATTAGATAACATGAAGTATCATTTGGGGTTTGAAACCATAAGACTATGAATTTGAGGACTGAAACTCTCCGTAAGCAAACTGCCTAATTTCAGAATGGACCAAACCCTGCATATAAGTAATTCAGCTTCACAAACCTTTTGAGTAAGTTAATGACATCACTCAAAGTTTTCTTAACTTTTAAGGCAGAAAATATAGACATTTTAATTTGGTGTTTACAAAAAGTTGATTTTTACCTAAGAAAAGTGGCTTCACCTGAAGCTTTTCCTACCTGGAAAGTTACTTGTTGAATTTGAGAAATAAACGGCCAACTTTCTAAAGTAACACGTATGAGTCAACGCCTCTGAATTTCTGAGTCTATAAATCAAACACCTTATACAAAGAATAATGCAGTTGATTTTTTTTAAGATAAAGCTCAATTTACTTTTTTGGACACACTATCTAAAACTCTGTAAATTCACTTTTGATTACTAACTTTTTCCTCACCCTCAATATATTCTATAAGAACCACGGATTAGGTTAAAATCTGAGGTTTAAAAAAAGGCGTGAAATTTACCGAGGTCTCTTTTTTCCAGCATCTTAAAGGCCACGAGCAATTACCGGCAAGATTTTTTCTTAACAGAACTTACCCACATCGTATCATTCAAAAAGAATGGTATAGGGAATTCCCTGGCGGTCCAGGGGTTAGGACTCAGAGCTCTCACTGCCAAAGATCCAGGTTTAATCCCTGGTCGGGGAACTAAGATCCCCCAACTCGCACCGCGTGGCCAAAACAAAACGCAACGAAGAGTCTAACGTTAAAATAATAGTTCACTTTGAGTTCAACAGCTTTCCAGATGTTAAAATAATCTAATGCAAAAAAGGGGGGGAAGGGGGAGGACATGATGTGATTACTTGCCACAATCTAGGAATCCACTACAGCAGTCCACACTTGGATACACACACAAATTCAAGGACGGAAATCACCCCAGCTAATTCCTTTCTGAATATTTTTCAAAATATCATTTCTGCATTAAATGAGTATACCCACTACAAATAATAACAGCAGTTACCATTTATCTAACCCCTTCTATAGGCAGGCATGATGCGAGTCACTTAACATCTGTCATTTCATGTACTCACAGCAACTCTGTAAGAAACCTATCATTATCTTCTCTTAATAGATGAGAAATCAAGGACTGAATACAAGGCTGCTAAGTGGCAGAGCCAGACTGCAAACCCAGGGGTGCTTGACTTCAAAGTTCATGCTCATTATATTAAGCTACACTGTCTACTGAACATGAGCATGAAAATCGAGCTTACATTTTTAGAAGTTCCTCAAAGATTTACTAAACTTTTTTTAGGTTTCCCAAGAATAACTACTTCTCTGCAACAAACAAGACTGATTGTAGTAATACACCTATATACACTATAAATTAATTCAGTCTTGTCACAAAGATAGAATTTAGGAGGAGACACCAATTCTTATCTCAAAGGAATATCAGAAAATTTACTGTTAAATGAGCTCAGCCGCACTCAGGCTGATCTTTTCCACATCATATATAAGTTCCAATATGGATACTTAGCCCAAAGGTTTTCCTTACTAATTTCAGTGGTACTAGATACACATTCCACTTTTCTATGACTGTTGAAAAAATAGTCATCTCAAGCACCCCCCCAATCATATTATACAAAAAGAGCCCAAAAAGTAGGCCAATTTTCTTTAGGTTTACATGCAACATTCCTCAAAGAAAGTCTGCATTTCCGCTGATCTCTATTTCTCCAAGTCTTACTCATTCCTGTTGCTCTGTAACTGCAAGGACTAAGACTCACAAGTTACACAAGTTGTGTTCTCTAACAAGGAAGGCGTGTTTGAATAATTCCAGTAACCCAACCAGTTGGACAGCTAGTCGCCTATTTTTTCACCCATCATCTAAACGGTGAAGGAACTGCTGCCATCTCTCTTTCGAGTAGCTGGACAAGCACAAGCCCCTATCAGCTAAGACTGAGTCACAGCAACTCCTGGGCTGTAAATAAAGATTGACGAAAATCTTTCGCTCTTATTCCTTCCCCAGCCAACCAAACAAGCAAAACTGAATCATCCTCCTTCCCCTCAATCACTGCTGAATAAACACCACATTGTATACAGGTTCCCAGGGCAATTTCCCTCCCAGACACCCATCCCCTGGGCGTGCAATAAGCTACGTTCCTGCCCAGACCCTTCCCCTCCCTTCATTTAAGAAGCACCATCACAAAAGACCACCCCCGCTTTTTCAACGTAGTTAACTTTACGCTGCCTGCAGATCTTACCCCCTAGATGAGGACATTTATAAGCTCTAGAAATGCAGAGACCTCCTAACTGCTCGGCTTAATAAAAGCTGTGCATTTATAATTCAATTGTACTTCAATTAGATAAATAAAGTAAAATAAAAGCTGTGCACTACTTTGGACTGGCTGGAAATGTCTCTCCCCAGCTTTACCCGTGAGCGTAGCACAATCAACTTGATCTTGGCCCCTCGGGGAACGAGTGAAAACCAGTAACTGAATTACAGCGGAGAAGCTGCCCACAGAATTCAGGAATGAGTCCCCACCGGTCCCCTGCTTTCCTACATCGGGGCTCTTCGTCCCGAGTGGCTAGTTGAGAAGATCTCAATTTTTATGCTTTCTCACGGGACACACGGACTCGCCAAATCCCACCTTTCAGGAAAGTGACAAGCTGGAGTTTAACCCTTCCGCTGCCCTCACAGACCAGACCCAAAGGAAACCCCAATCCCCCAAGCGCCTTAAAAATATGACAAGCCCAATTCCACCCTTTCCAAACCCCGGCCGCGATAAGAACACGGCGCTTGGAAGAAGACAACTAAATGGAATTAACCCTTCAGCTGCCGATCTCAGCGCTACACTTCAGCCACCAACACACGCGAAGCTCCAAGTCCTGACCCTAGGGGAGGTAACAAGCACGTCTACTCCCTCCCCCAATACACACACACTCCCAAGAGCCCCGCCGCGCAGAGGGGACCCCCAAGCCGGGCCTGCGCGCGGACCCCGCGCCGGACGCGCGGGCTGCGGCGCCCCGGGGGGGTGAGCGGGAGGGCACTCACCGCGATGACATTGACGAAGGTGGTCTTGCCCGAGTACTGCAGCCCTACGAGCGTCAGCTCCATCTCCTCCTTCCAGAAGAGCGAGCGGAACCAGTCCAGCAGGCGGGAGATGAGGGCCAGCATGATGGCGGCCGGGAGGAAGGACGGACGGACGGGCAGGCAGCGGTGGCGACGACCGCCACACAAGTGGGCCTCGGCCCGGACCCCCCAACGGCTCCTCGGGACCCCGGCGCGACGCTGGCGGGGACGGGCTGGCGGCGGCGGCGGCGGCCGAAGCCAGGAAGCCGATCAGGTCATATGACTCGCCCTACCCCCCACGCTCGTTCCGGCGCTGCCGTCTGCGCCCACGGCAAGAGCGGCGGGCCCCCACCCCCACCCCCCGGCCAGGCGCGCCCGCCGCCTATAGCGCCACCTGGTGGGGCCTCCGTGCAGCACCGCGTACCTGCGAGCCGCCCTTGGGCTCCTTTCCTACTACCGTCCTTGGCTCATTCATATTGGTTCATTCATCTTTCATCCGCTCTACAATTGTTTATTGACAGTCCGCTCTGTGCAGAAAGACTTCAAAACTCTGGGGATACAGCATGGAAATCCCTGTTGTATATAACAAAAGATGGAAGCCACAGGTATTTATCAGGAGGGAAGTGATAATTCTAGTATGTTCCCCAAAGGGAATACTATACAGCTGTTTAAAAAAGAATGAGAAAGTTCTATATAAACTGATATGGAATGATGTCCAGGAAATATTTTGAAGGAACATAAATGCAAGGGGCCAACTATGTATTAAATGACATCTTCAGTATAAGATGGGAAAACAAGAATATATATGTACATATGTACAAATACGTACTGTAGTTGCATAAAGAGATACTGGGAGACTAGTAAAAATGGTTTTCTATGGGGGTCAGGGAAACTGGATAGTCAGAGGCAGAAATGGAGCCTTCTCTGGATATCTTTTTATATCATTTTCACTTTCAACCATGTAAATGAGTCACCTGTTCAAAAGTTTAATTTAACTAGAAAGTACATTAAAATATCTGCAAGGTTTTCAAATTTTAAAAAATCCCTTCCCCTGAGGAGCTTACATTCCAGCGGGGAGATATGTAACATAATAAACAAATAAATATAAGATATAATGCCATGTAGTACTGAGCATTATAAAGAAAACTGAACAAGACGGTACAGGAGTGGCCCCTGTTCTGGGGTTAGAGTCAGAGTAGACCTCTCAAAGGAGGTGGCCCTGGATGGGAAGACCTGGAGGACATGAGAAGGAGAGCCAGGCACACATCTGGTGGAAGCACGTTTCAGACAGAAGGAACAGCAAAGACTCTGAAGGGGAAAGGCACATGGAATGCTCTAGGAATAGAAAGACAGTCAGTGTGGTTAGCTCAGAATACTAATACTAAGAGATATGGATGGAGAAAGATGCAGGGACCAGAGGAAGTAGGGTATGGTGGCCCTAGTTCAGGTCTTGATGTGATGGGGAACTCAGAGTGAACCAGTTTATATTTTTAAAAGTTTGCTCTGGCAGCTCCATGCAGAACTGACTGTAGGAAGGCATTATGGGTTGAATTGTGTCCCCACTACAGATACGTTGGAGTCCTAACCCCCAGTTACCTCAGAGAGTGGCCTTCTTTGGAAACAGGGCCATTGCCAATGTAATCAGTTAAGATGGTCTTAGTGGAGTACGGTGGACCCTTGATCCAAAATGACTTCTTCTCCTCAAGAAGAGGAGAAGATACACAGACACAGGAGGGGAGAGACCCATGGGGCAACAGAAGCAGAGACTGGAGTGTTGCAGCTGCAAGCCAGGGAACACCAAGGAATTGCCAGCAAACCACCAGGAACTGGAACAGATTCTCTCTCACAGCCTCAGAAGGACCCAACCTTGCCAACACCTTGATCTTGGACTTCTGGCCTCCAGAACTGTGAGGCAATACATTTCTGTGGTTTTGAGCCACCCAGTTTGTGGTCCTTTGGTACGGCAGCCCTAGCAAATTAATACAGAGGGAAAGAGCAAAAGCAGTGAGATGGGCTCAGAAGCTCTTACACTAGTGTGAGGGAGTCATGATGGTGGCTGGGCCCAAGACTTTGGACACACTTAGGTGTCGGCTGCCACGGACCTTCCATTCTAGAGGGAAAGACAATGAACAAGTCAACAAACTAATTTCAAAATGAAAAGTTGAACATTCCTCAACCTTTACAATTATCATAATTTCCTTCACCTCTAAAACCGTTTAATAGAAAAGTCACTTCTTACCTCCCGATTCTAGTTTCACAGTAAAAAAAAAACCACAAAAACCCTTTTATCAGGTGTTCCCAGTGGTGAGGACTCAGCACTTCCACTGCCCAAGTTCAATCGAGTTCAATCCCTCCCAGGTCGGGGAACTGAGATCCCGCAAGCCACGTGGCAGGGCCAAAAAAAAAAAAGAAAAGAAAACTTTAAAAATTATTTTTTATCATAAAAGCACAATATGATGGTTGTAAAACCATCAACTAGTAGAGAGGTATGATAAGAAAAAGGGAATCTGTCTATTGGCATCCTCAATTCCCCATCTCTGAAGTAACCCATTTTAAGAGTTTACTCTTTTCTGATCAAAAAAACATTTATACACATACACGGGGTAGAGAATTTTCTCTTATGCACAAAAATGGGAACATGTTGTAGGCATTATTCTAGAGCTTCCTTTGTTCATTTATAGTTAAATACCTTTCATTAAAAAGAAAGGCATAAATATTCAAATAGATATTCAAAACTTATCATTTCCTAATCACTTTAATACAGTTTACTATTAGCTATATATATATATATTTTTTAATAAATTTATTTATTTATTTTTGTTTGTGTTGGGTCTTCGTTTCTGTGCGAGGGCTTTCTCCAGTTGCGGAGAGCGGGGTCCACTCTTCACCGCGGTGCGCGGGCCTCTCACTGTCGCGGCCTCTCGCGTTCCGGAGCACAGGCTCCAGGCACGCAGGCTCAGTAGTTGTGGTTCACGGGCCTAGCCGCTCCGCGGCATGTGGGATCTTCCCGGACCAGGGCTCGAACCCGTGTCCCCTGCATTGGCAGGCAGATTCTTAACCACTGCACCACCAGGGAAGCCCTTGGCTATATTCTTGAAGCTATTTACAAGTAGTGTATCCATAGGATAGAAATACCATATAATGGAGAACATTTCTTCCCAACTCCGGGTTCATCGATTCTCATAGGTAGCTTGAAATTAACCACTCTGGGAGTGTTTGCACCATGGCAATTAGCAAACACTACAATTTAGGCTTCTCCCTTCCCTGGAGAGCCAGCTGTTAGACATTTACTGGCACACTACTGATAGTACCTAATTCATAGCACTAAAGTGAGAATTAAATAAAATAATAGTAAATTAGATTAAGTAAAGTAACGAAAGGCAAGATGATATACTTACTGTGTATAGTGTTCATAGTATAGAATGAACCTTCTGATCACAGCTCCTCTACCTATCAGCTGTGTGAACTGTGCAAGCTGTCTAACCTCTCTGTGCCTCTAATTACTCTAAAGGGAGGTAATATTGTTATCAGCCTCAAAAGGTTATTGTGAAGAGTAAATGAGTTCACATGAAACTCTTATTATAGTGCCTGGTGCAGCATTCACATTCACTAAATGCTAGTTATTATTTCTGGAACATAGCGACTCAGGACATTTGGTTAGCAATTCAGGGGCTCAGTTTCTCATTTGTAAAATAGGGGTAAGGATACCACCCTTATTTGATATTTTAACTGAAGAGGCATTTTCTTCTGGAGTCAGTCTATCATGTACAAAGTCCTGTGGGTGTACTCTTCCCTTTGAACTTTATCTAGAGTTAAGTTTTTAAAATGGGAATTCATCCTATACACTAAAGATGAAAAATCTGAAAGAGAAATTAAGGAAACACTCCCATTTACCACTGCAAGAAAAAGAATAAAATACCTAGGAATAAAGTTACCTAAGGAGAAAAAAGACCTGTATACAGAAAACTAGAAGACACTGATGAAAGAAATTAAAGATGATACAAATAGATGGAGAGATATACCATGTTCTTGGATTGGAAGAATCAACATTGTGAAAATGACTATACTACCCAAAGCAATCTACAGATTCAATGCAATCCCTATCAAACTACCAATGGCATTTTTCAGAGAACTAAAACAAAAAATTTCACAATTTGTATGGAAACACAAAAGACCCCGAATAGCAAAAGCAATCTTGAGAACGAAAAATGGAGCTGGAGGAATCAGGCTCCCTGACTTCAGATTATACTACAAGGCTACAGTAATCAAGACAGTATGGTACTGGCACAAAAACAGAAATATAGATCAATGGAACAGGATAGAAAGCCCAGAGATAAACCCACACACATATGGTCACCTTATCTTTGATAAAGGAGGGAAGGATATACAGTGGAGAAAAGACAGCCTCTTCAATAAGTGGTGCTGGGAAAACTGGACAGCTACATGTAAAAGTATGAAATTAGAACAATCCCTAACACCACACACAAGAATAAACTCAAAATGGGTTAAAGACCTAAATGTAAGGCCAGACACTATCAAACTCTTAGAGGAAAACATAGGCAGAACACTCTATGGCATAAATCACAGCAGGATCCTTTTGGACCCATCTCCTAGAGAAATGCAAATAAAAACAAAAAAAAACAAATGGGACCTAATGAAACTTAAAAGCTTTTGCACAGCAAAGGATACCATAAACAAGACCAAAAGACAACCCTCAGAACGAGAGAAAATATTTGCAAATGAAGCAACTGACAAAGGATTCATATCCAAAATTTAGAAGCCACACATGCAGCTCAATACCAAAAAACAGACAACCCAATCCAAAAATATCGACAGATGAATGGATAAAGAAGATGTGGCACACATATACAATGGAATATTACTCCGCCATAAAAAGAAACGAAATTGACTTATTTGTACTGAGGTTGATGGACCCAGAATCTGTCATACAGAGTGAAGTAAGTCAGAAAGAGAAAAACAAATACCGTATGCTAACACATATATATGGAATCTAAAAAGAAAAAAAAAAGGTTCTGAAGAACCTAGGGGCAGGACAGGAATAGAGACGCAGATGTAGAGAATGGACTTGAGGACACGGGGAGGGGGAAGGGTAAGCTGGGACGAAGTGAGAGAGTGGCACGGACATATGTACACTACCAAATGTAAAACAGA
>NW_021146233.1:13938-25000 GCF_002837175.3 Physeter macrocephalus
GTGGGGGGGGGAGGGTGGGAGGGAGACGCAAGAGGGAGGGGA
The DNA here is from genome assembly GCF_002837175.3 of Physeter macrocephalus. Classification (NCBI taxonomy): domain Eukaryota; kingdom Metazoa; phylum Chordata; class Mammalia; order Artiodactyla; family Physeteridae; genus Physeter; species Physeter macrocephalus. The sequence goes on from NW_021146233.1 coordinate 13,981, forward strand.
TATGGGGATATATGTATATGGATAGCTGATACACTTTGTTACAGAGCAGAAACTAAAACAACAATGTAAAGCAATTATACTCCAATAAAGATGTTAAAAAATATATAAAGAAATAAATAAGTAAAAATAAAAATGGGAATGCAGGATCATGTGCTCAGACACATTCCCAAGTCATGCGTAAAGGTCAGGAATCCCACTGTCCTGGGAATGTGGATGAAGAGGACAAGGCAAGTGATCAGAATAACCCATGTGTTTGCTATACGTCTGTTGTATAAGAAATGGAAAACTCTATGGCATCAGAGCTGGACGCATCCTTGAAGACCATTCTAGTTTTGGCTATCAGAAAAAGAATTTGAAAAAGAATAGATACATGTATAGGTATAGCTGAATCACTTTGCTGTACACTTGAAACTAACACAACATTGTTAATCAACTATACTCTAATATAAAATAAAACGTTAAGAAAATTAAAAAATAAATAAATACAATAAAATAAATAACTCTCCCCAGGTGGGTGAGAAGTTGATCTGTGAACTTAGTTCCAGATTCACCATTCTTTGGCCACTGAATAAAGCTTGTGCTGTGTCAATCTCAAAAAAAAAAAAAAAGAGAGAGAGAGAGAAGAAAACTGAGGCACAGAGGAGGAAATATCACAGCTAGGGACATGATTTTCAGTTGTAATCTTAAGAACAGGGACCATTTCTACTGAAACCAATAAAGTCATTCTGAGAAAATGAGTGGTTAGGATCTCGTCCCTTAGCTGTCTGTTTTGTCAGCCTCACATTTGTCTAATGAGATAATAGTTTTGGACAAGGAATAAGACGGGTGTGACACATTCCATATGTTCCCACTGGCCTAATTATCAGTTTCACAGCATTTTAAAATGACAGCACCTGAGCCTTCTCCACAGGACATGGCCGCATCTTGGCCAAGTCAGTCAAGGAGGCAGAATCTGTCCTTAGCCATGGATGTCAGGCCAGGTCATAGAGAGAGCCCTTCAAAATTGACAAGGGGCAGAATGCCAGCTTTGTCTTTTAAAAAGAGAGCGTCAACCTTGGGAAAAGGGAAGCAAGAACCAGTTAGGGAATTCTCTTTAGAAGGAACACTCCTCATTATTGTAAAACTGAACTCGTCATCCCCGTTGTAAGAAAAGTCAATGATTTGCGAATTCCAAGGGTAGAAAACAGATACTAAACAGATGCTTGGGGTGATGCAAAGAGCACTCTGCTGGCAAGGAAAAGCCTTACCTTGAATAAAAAGTTCTTATTCTGGCTTGAAAACCTAAACAGTGACCTTGGGCAAGTCACTTCCCTCCTCTCCTCTGGGCTTTAGTTTCAACTGTCTATGAAAGGAACCAAGTGAGATAAGGAAATGAAATAAAATGCAACAAAGTAGAAGAAACAATAGAAAAAGAAAAGAATACAGGTACTGGATAGAAGCATTAACTTTTTTCACATAGATCTCTCCTTCATCCAGGTCATCAGTGCTTTTTGGTGGATTTGATTACCGGTCAGTGTTATGGTTTTGGGGGTAAAAGTGTAAGCAGATAGGGAAGGGGGTGGCGGTCCCGGAGAAAGAGAACTCAGCCTGGCTTTCTTGACATAAGAGAAGCCATTTTTGGCCTAAGCCATTTTGTGATCTAAGCCTGGCCACAATGTTTATCTTTGAGCAGGTCTCAGTAACTAATGATCTGAAGAAAACAAGGGAAGACAGGAACAAAGGAAAAGCAGTCAAGAAAACAATAGTTCAGCAACAAAACAGAGTCCTAGTTCCTCCTCAAGGGGTATACCTGACAACCTGACACAGATCTCGAAGTTTTGCAGAAACGAAGGCCCCACCCCGGTGGAGGACGGTAACAACATGCTGAGATCCCAGACTGGTCAGAACGCAAGGAATGATGATGTGGACCTTCTCCAACGGCTCGCGACTTTAATCAACCAAAGCCTGGATTCTGGCAACCTCCGCCCCAATTCTCTCTTGCATTCTCTTCTGCTCAGGCCCCTTCATGAATATGCATGTACTCAATTTAAAATGTCCCCATTTGCCGTTTAGGGAGACACTGCTTTGGGAAAAGATCCCCAGTGTCCTCCGTACTTGTTGCGAGGGATAAATCCTTCCTTCTCCCCACCTTTGGCTTAGTTGTGCTTTTGGGCTCAACACCCACCAAGAGGTGAATCCAGTTTGGGGGTAACAAAAGCCTGCCCTTTGGAGTCAAGGAGGAGCAGGTTTGCATCCCAATTTTCTCCCTTCTGACTTTTGGCAAATTACTTCACCTCTCTGAGCCTAAATGGAAATAATATCTGCTTCTCAGGGCTGTCACGAGAGTCAAATGAAACAACACAACGATGCCTCAGCGCACAGAAAGTGCTTTCTGTGCTTCCTGCCCACAGAAAGTGCTCCTTTAAACCCACCGTCCTTACTTCTCACATCTGAGATCCCAAAGCCTAACGTGGAAATTCCCTCTTGCGTGTTCCTGTGACAGGCGCGCCGCCCAGGAAATGACCGACCCAGTCCCCTCCTAAGCATTCCCATTCTACAACCACACGCCCTGGGGGTCCTCTCTCTCGGCTATCCTCACAGCCACTTTAGGAGCCCTTAGGATACACACAGTGGTTTCAGCGTTGAAGCCAGGGTTTCTCAACCTCAGCACTGCTGGCATTTGGGGCCTGATAATTTCGTGCATGGGCAGCTGTTCTGCGTGCTGTAGGATCTTTAAAAGCATCCCTGGATTCCATCTACTAGACACTGGCAGCACACCCTCGCCCCGTTATGACGGTCAAAAACGGCTCCAGACATGACCAGATATTCCTCGGGGACAAGACTGCCCCCAGCTGAAAAACCACCAGATTCGACATTAGCTTTTTTGTTTTTTCCTAATTCCCACTGTCCTGTCCTTCAAATCCAATCTGGGACAATGGTGGGAGTGGCAGGGTGGCCCCCCAGGTAGAAGGAGTATTTTATCAATGACATTTTCAATACCACAGCACAGCAGTACTAAAAAGCAGATAAATTACTGTTGGTTTCTTATTGGGTTTATCTTCGCACCAGGAAATGCACCCCTTTATTGCGGCACCCAGCATCCCACCCCCTTGCTAGGCCATTGCTCTGTGCAGTGGTTCTTCCCCTGCACCCGTTATTCTTACACCATAAAAACAACCGGCTGTCACTTTAAATGGCTGCGCACACTTCAGGTTCAGTAACAAATATATTCAGTTTTAAGAAACTGACAAAAAATTATTTCAGGTAAAATTTCTCCTGCTGCCTAGTTTGAGCCAGCTGTAGACTGGACCTTTGGGAAGGGATATAGGACAAGATTGCCTGCTTCTGTTTCCTGGTGTATTCGCTTCCCAGGGCTGCTGTGAAAAAGGATTACAGACTGGGTGGCTTAAACAACAGAAATGTTTTGTTTTACAGTCTGGAGGCTGGAAGTCTGAGATCAAGGTGTCAGCAGGGTTGGTTCTTTCTGAGGGATTTGAGGGAGCGTCTGTTCCAGGCCTCTCTCCCCAGCTTCCGGTAGATTGCTGGCAACCTTTGGCATGCCTTGGCTTGTAAAGGTATCACCCCATCTCCGCCTTCATCTTCATATGGCATTTTCCCCGGGTGCATGCCTGTTTCTGTGTCCAAATTCCCTCTTTTTATAAGGACACCAGTCATACTGGATGAGGGCCCGCCCTGATGACCTCACCTTGATGACCTCATTTCCAAGTAAGGTTACGTTCTGAGGCACTGGAGGTTAGAACTTCAACATATCACTTTGGGGGACACAATTCATAACACCTGCCTAAGCGGCTACCTCGATTCTCCCATCAATAGGATGAACATGTAATTTATCACCCAAATAGGACCCTTTTGAGACTGGGGGTGCTGTCAATAATTATGCCAGAACTTCAGATGTAAACCGGAACCATCCCAGTCAAACTGGGGCATATGGTCACCCTACCCACGAAGCACAGACCCAGTAGACGCAGGGAGCCAGGCGTGGGGGGGCTGGAAAGTGTTGACTTGACCGACAAGGCCATAGTAGGTGCTGGCTCTCTCTGGGCGTGGCAGATATTTCAGGCTGATGGTTTCCCTCATGGGGTACTGGAACTATCTCACCTGCGGTTCACTGGATTCAGGCAAATGCATCTCTATTTCAGCAGATGGCTTAAGGTTTCCTTCTTTTAGAATTAGAGCACTCAGGAGCCTTTTTTCTGCTGAGGTCTCCTTACTCCACCAGGAGGTCTCCACAGACAAGACCTAAGACAGCCCCACTGCGGTTCCCTCCCCAGGGGATCCACATCTGGTCCCCTGAGAGCACTCACTGAAATTTGCCTTCACAAACTGTGGGGATAAGATTGCCCCCCGTGTGGTAACACCTTTTTCTCTTCAGTCAGAACAGCTAGTCAACCCAGTGCCACACGTTTTAGACTTCCCAGGCGGCCTCTCCAAGGGGTCCCTTTAAAGCCCCTTTCCCTAGGTTTAAGTTAATGAGAACTAAAGGACTCAACTCATCAACGGTTCTCTCTCCAAACCCCTTCCCTTTAATTTCCCGCTCTGGGTCCCGTTCCTACCCTCAGTGGGAGGAGTTCAGCACTTCCAAGCCATCCCTTTTTGCACGTCCTGCACGGCAACCTGACACATCTCCTTGACGTGTGACATCTGTTATTTTGGTGCTTCGGCCAAAAGCAGAACCAAATGGTTTCCCTGAAACCGTCTTTTACCCTACTATCATTTACCAGGCTGAGGCCCTCTGAAGGCAGGGATTGTCTTACTCAACCTGGCGTCCCAAGCCTCCAGCTGCGGGTCTGACCCCTGGTAGGGGGATCTGTAAATGTTTCCCAATGAATGAAGTAACGCCAGTTTCCAGTCCTCTCCACGTTCGGATCCCTCTCCTCTGACAACGTTTCAGTTTGGTTTTATTAAAGCCCTAAAGCAACCTTTGGTAATGGAATAAAGAGACAAGCGTAGAAAAGGGAGATGGAGGTGAACTCCGTCCAGCTTCGGAAAGGATGCCTCTGATTCGGGCAGGCGGGATGCGCGCAGGCAGGGCGGGGCGGGGGGGGCGGGCGCGGAGCAGACGCGACCCGCGCTGCGAGGCTCCCCGCGGTCTCGGAGCGGCGCCGCTGCCTTTGAGCTCCAGCTGGCGGCTGCCGGGCGCACTGCAGGGCTCCTCCTGGCTGCGAGAGGAGGGACCACTGCTCTCAGGCGCAGCAGGATCGTCTGGGATGCTCCGGGAGATTTTCATTGGCTGCGAAGCCAAGTTCAAAGGCGGCCTGGAAGCTTTCAGGATAGACACGTCCGTCCAAAACGCCCCCGGCGTTGACCAGACCCAGGCAGGTGGTCTGCCCTGCCGATGTGCTGAGGGAAGACTGATTCAGGGCACCCAAAGAAAACTTTGTTAATAACATGGGGTTCCACATACTGCTCTGGGGCCAAAAATATGCTGTGGAACAGAAACACTTGAATCGACCTGTCAGATTTTTTTTAAAAGGGTTCATTATTATTGTACTAGTTGCTTGTAAGAGAAGATAAAGGCACTTGGGGAAATAAATTTTGACATGAGAGGTATTTTTTAAAAAATAATTTACATTTTATATATATATATATATATATATATATATATATATGATAGAAGTAGCCTCTGATTGGTGTAAATACTTCGAACAACCCAGATGTGTATAAAGTAGAAAATATGAATCGCTATCCCCTCCCTGGCACCCCAGCTACACTCCCTCTCCAGAGAGGTAATCATTATTAGACAGTTTGGTGAGTTTTCTTTAGTAATGGTAGTCGTGGTAGTAAAAATAATAATAATAGCAAAAATGGATCAAGGACTCACTTGTGTGTCAGGCACTGTCCTAGGTCCTAGGCATTGGGATCTCAGTGAAAAAAAAACAGAAAAAAAGAAAACCCTCTTGAAGTGTTTGTTCTACTGGTCTGAACTTCAAATGGGCCGGGAAAACCACAGCCCCTGATGATCTGTTGATAGTAACCTTTCTGTGACATATGTGGTAATTTAATAAGAATAATAATTCGGGCTTCCCTGGTGGCGCAGTGGTTGGGAATCCGCCTGCCAATGCAGGGGACACGGGTTCAAGCCCTGGTCTGGGAGGATCCCACATGCCGCGGAGCAACAAAGCCCGTGAGCCACAACTACTGAGCCTGCGCGTCTGGAGCCTGTGCTCCGCAGCAAGAGAGGCCACGACGGTGAGAGGCCCGCGCACCGCAATGAAGAGTGGCCCCCGCTCTCCGCAACTGGAGAAAGGCCTTGCACAGCAACGAAGACCCAACACAGCCAAAAATAAATAAATAAAAAAAAAAAAAATAAAATAAAAAAAAAAAAAAAAAAAAGAATAAGAATTCCTTGTGCTTATTTAACCAGTATGAATTGCTTCCTGAGCCCTGGATTAGCAGCAACTTTACGTCTTTATTTTTGAAATTGAATTAGGACCCGTTCCCAGCCATATATATCAAGATTAGAAGGGAGTCTGGTATCTGTCTGTTGAGGGGCTCCCTCTCCCTTGGCATGCAGGATTCTAGAGGGGATCTTATGATCCAAGAAGGGGATCCAGAGTTGACCAGAGCTGCTAATGTTCCAAGCTACTACTTGACGTCACTGTCAGAAATGAGCCACCCACTCCATGGGGTGACCCAAAATATTGAACCACCTGGGTACCATGGGCATCAACCAATCAGAAGACAAGCAAGCTGCAGTGCCAGTGTAGGGTGCTGGGATGCCCATCATTCCTGAACTTAACCTTTGCTCATTAGATCATGGATACTGGAGGGGAGGGTGGGGAAGCCAGGTCAGAGTCATCGTGGTAGAGGGGACACTGGAGTGGGCGGAGGATTGAGCCAGTGGCTAATGAGCCGCCATTACAAACGTACTCCAATATGTCGACCACCCATAGGAGCCACACCTGTGTGGGCAGGTAAACAGCGCAGCTCATGGTCTGTCAAGTGGGGCTGCTGATGGCGGGAGTGCAATCTTGCCTGCCCAATTCCATGCCCTAGACAGTGCGTCCCTGAAGAAAGGTAGATTAGGTCTGTTCCTTTCCTTGACCCACGGAGCCCTTCGCTGCACTCCACAACATTTGAACCCAGTTCTCACAGACATCCTCCCATGAGGTCATCCCTCCTCAAAGGGTCTGCCTCTGTGTGCGCTCTGCAGTCTGGTGGAACTGACATCACTTGCCTCCTTCTTATTCCCAAAGGGAACTTCTCAAAGAGTCATTTGAGCTTTTGGATATAAAATGCTGATTTCACCTTCTTTTCTAGACAATGGCATTGGCCCCATCTCTTCTAAGAATGGCTGCCACAACCCCTTGACACACAGATGTGCATATGCCAGACACACACACACCCCGTTTGGAGAAAGCTACCTGTATTTTACGGGTTCTCAAACTTCAGGAAACATAAAATGCAAATTTTCAGGACTCCCTCCCTCAAGAGTTTAGTTAATCAGGTATCCAGTGCGACACAGATTTTTGTATTTTAAACAAGACACCTCTCAACAATTGCCTCTGAGGCAGATGGTCAGACGGAAACAAACACCCACTGTTCCTCAACAAGGACTCCAGCTCCATTTACAAATCACTTTGTGTTGTGCAAACAATGACAGGTGTGTTGCCCTCTCCAAAGCCCTAATGCTGAACAGAGAAGTAAATCATAAACTCTAAATTTGGTTGTTACACTCACCCTATTAGTCTGTTTCCTTTAAGTTGTCCCTGGCAAATATGCCCAGAGATTCCTTTTGAGATTGGAGGTTATTGCAAGGATACAAGGGAATCTGAGGTAGCATGGTACCTTTCCCCAGCCATGCAATCTATCTACCTCCCAATGCTTCTCTGATCAATGTTCACGGAGACTTGAGGCTCAGGAGATAGCCTGAGTCAAGTACCCATATTTATGTTTGTTCATTTAGAATATATAGTTCCCCCAAAAGGGCTTATGATTGGTCAGCTCTTCACCGAGCAGAGTGGAATGCTCTTCTGAACAGTTTCACACCCCATACAGCCTCAGAGGGTGGAGTTTCTCATGTTCAGACAGCTTTGGGGCCATTTCTGATCCAATGACACATGACCTGAGACGTGAGTTCATTTTCAAATTATACGCCAACTCTTGAAAGAAAGCCCCTTGTAGGAATATTTTCCCCAGAAGGAGATAAGGGCAAGCAGGCTCTTGAAGATTCATGGAAAACTCTTGGCTTCTCCGAGTGTTCTTCCATTGACTGGGGGCATGTGGTATATACATACATCAGAATACTATTCAGCCTTTGAAAAGGAGATTATACCATATGTGACAACATGGGTGGACCTGGAGGATATTATACCAAGTGCAATAGCCAGTCACAGAAAGACACGTATTGCATGATTCCACTTCTATGAGGTTTCTAAAACAGTCAAATTCATAAAAGCAGTGACTGGAATAGCAGTTACCAGGGGCCAGGAGGAGGGGGATATGGGAAGTTACTTGTCAACAGGCATAACGTTTCAGTGAAGAAGAATTAGTTAAGTAAGAAGAGATGTGCACTATAACACTGTACCAACAGTCAACAATAATACACTATACACTGAAAACTTGCCAAGAGGATAGATCTCATGTTAGGTGTTCTTACAAAAATAAAGGAGTCTTTTCATACCGGAACCTTGCTTTCCATCATGCTGAACGTTCACTTCCTCCTTCAATTCTCAGCCCAGAACTTAAAAATTCATTGTGTGTGAATGACCAAAAATTTTTCTTTGTTACTTCTACTCAAGAGTTTTTGTTCCATTTTGAAAACATACGTGTGTGTGTGTCTGTGTGTGTGTGTGTGTGTGTGTGTTACTTTTTCAAGTCTTCTGGTCAATGGTGCACAGAATTTAGCCTCCCAAGGTCTGTTGAGAAGATAAAAGAGATTTTTGTATACCACTGAAACCACAACTATGAAGGAAAACAAAATAAAGGAGCCAGGAGCAGAGCTAAAACTGTGGGGGGGGGTGGGGCGGGAATTCTAAAAGGTAGAAGCAAAATGGAATTTGGTGAAGACAGAATAGAATAGAGAGGATTCACTCAAATAAAGAGCAATCCTTCCCAAGGATGAGAGAAGCTTGAGGGTGGGAGTCCACAGGGAAGAGCAGCTGGGAGGCCATCACGGGATTAACAGCAGTGTTCTGGCCATCTACTGCTGGGCTGCAAACGACAAAAAACTTAAAACAGTGACAATATTTATCGTGCTTACAAATCTACAGTTGAGGCAGAATTCACTGGGGACAGCTGTGTCTGCACCTCTCGGCACTGGAGCAGTTCAAACATGGGGGCTGGACCACCAGGGGCTGCTTGGTATCTCTGCGTGGTTTCTACAGATGGTCTCTCCAGTGTGGTGGCTTCAGGGCAGTTTGGCTTCTTACATGGCAGCTCAGGGCTCCAAAGGGACATATCCCGAGAAAGAGCCAGGCAGATAGTGAATTGTCTTTATGACTTAGCTTTGGAAGTTGTATAGCATCACTTCCACTGCAGACAATTCAAGGGGAAAGAACATAGACCCACTTCTTGATGGAACAGTGTCAGCATCAGGTTTAAGAAGAGTATATGAGATGGGATAGTTTCGTGTGCCCATCTTTGGAAAATACAAACTGCCACAAATTACGTTTAGACCAGCTGCACCAGATAATTATGGAAAACCAAAGCAGTGAAGAGAAGGATCAAGATGAACAAACACAAATGACCCATGAAGGAAGAAAAAAAATTCAGGGAACACAGATTTAAGTTTTTAATAAAAACTGATTAGGGGCTTCCCTGGTGGTGCAGTGGTTGAGAGTCCGCCTGCGGATGCAAGGGACGCGGGTTCGCGCCCCGGTCCAGGAAGATCCCACATGCCGCGGAGCGCCTGGGCCCGTGAGCGGTGGCCGCTGAGCCTGCGCGTCCGGAGCCTGCGCTCCGCAACGGGAGAGGCCACAACAGCGAGAGGCCCGCGTACCGCAAAAAAAAAAAAAAAAAAAAAAACTGATTAGGACCATCAAAATTACTTGAGAATATTTTGCATCCATAAAATAATATAGGCTGATACGAGAAAGACATAAGCCAAATAAAAGAATCTGACCAAAGTTAATTATTGGATGGACTGGCTGGATAATAGAAAAGGTACGGTGAGGACCAAGACAGCAACCTAGAAGATAATCTTGAAAAAAATCCCCTACGATGTAGAGCAAAAAGCAAAGAGTGAAAAATCTGTTTTTTAAAAGCTGGTCTTTAACCAAAGGAGTTGAGAACTTATGTCTACACAGTAACTTGCATATAGATGTTTATAGCAGATTTATTCACAACTGCCAAAACTTGGAAGCAACCAAGATATCCTTCAGTAAGTGAATGGGTAAATAGACTGTGGTACACCCAGACAATGGGTTATTATTCAGCACTAAAAAGAAATGAGCTATTAAGCCACGAAAAGACAAGGAGGTACCTTAAATGCACATTACTAAGTGAAAGAAGCCCACCTGAAAAGGTTACATACCGTGTGATTCCAACTATATGACATTCTGCAAAAGGCAAAACGGAGACAGTAAAAAAGATCAGTGATCACCAGGGCTTGAAGGGAAGGAGGGGTGAACAGGCAGAGCACAGAGGATTTTTAGAGCAGTGAAAAGAACTCTGTATGATATTGGAATGATGGATACGCATCCTTATACGTTTGCCCAAACCCACAGAATATATAACACCAGGAGTGAACCCTAATGTAAACTATGGACTGTGGGCGATTATGATGTGTCACTGCAGGGGCACCCTGATTTTTTTAAAGAAGTACCGTACTGGTGAGTGATGCTGATAATGGGGGAGGTTACGTAAAAAATAAAAAAGTTAAAGAACATAGAAGGTAAGTCTACTGAGTCACAACTTTTACGTACTAGGACTACCAGAAACAGATGCAGCCACAACAGAGAGGGGGAAATAATCTCCTCAAATAGAGGAAAATATCCTCTAGGTAAAGAAAAGTGTGACCCTTTGGGAGTCTAAAAGGTCCCCAAGGGCTAAATGGGGTGAACAAAAAGGAGCTCACGAA
>NW_021146234.1:0-16940 GCF_002837175.3 Physeter macrocephalus
ACATTGGAAGAAAAAGAGGAAGAGAGGTAGACTAAGAAAGCTAGATTCCCATCTTTCAGTTCATGGGGTTGATATCGTGTAAAGATGATAAACCAAGAAATAGAAAGAAAAGCAAATTAGCTAGACATATCGAGTTACCCACCAGAGAGTCAGAAAGACAAACTATTTTTTTAAAAAGTTGTTTTCCCCAGGTGGGATGGGTGGCCGGGGTCGGGTGGAAAAGGTAGATTTGCTTTTTATCACAGCCTCTTCTGTACCATTTGTTACTATGTAGGCATAGTGTTGTTTAATAGGAAAAAGAAGGGTTCCAGGTATTCTAAAAGAAACGACTCAAGTGGGTTCAAGGCTCCCTGTCTGCCATCTGGCTGCCATTTAAACAATTTCCCCTTGTGTTGAAATCCCAGCTTTCCTTCCTGACAGTTCTATGATTTAGGCATGTCACTTCTCTCAGCCTTAGTTTTATCTCCTGTGAAAGGGGAACAATACCCTTGCCTAGTCAGGTCGTGTAGACTACATCATGATGTATAACTATCCCTGTGCCTTCCTTCTTCCCTCCCTGCCTCCCCTCCTCCCTTCTGACATCCTAGGGACCTGTCTGGAACCCGAGGTGTAAGACTGCTTTAAAAATTCAATAGAAAAAAAAAAAGGCCTCAGTCCCTGAGAAACATTCTTTACTGCACAGCGGTGAACGGATGTTTTGCCTCGGTGATGCTCTTGCCTTCCAAGGAATGGTCTGGACCAGCTGGTGTGTGCGCTCATGCCTCTGTGTGTGTGTGTGTGTGTGTGTGTGTGTGTGTGTGTGTGTGTGTGTATCCCAGCCTAGTGGTCCCTATTTAATACTTGGGAAGGGGGTGTCAGCTGGAGGCTGATGCACTGCAAGCTTCTCACTGAAAACGAAGGGCAAGGGGCTGACTGCTTAATGACTAGATGTTAAATGTTCCAAACAATTTATACATTTAGAATCCTAAGTTTTCAAAACTCAGCCCGCCGCGCGGTTCTGCAGATCTTGTTTATAACACATTTGGCTAAAATTATCTCAGTGCATACTGCACCTCCTATAGCACAGATGCTCCGGAACCTGCAGCTCTGTTTTGATCCCAGATATTCGTGCTGAAGCTATTTGTGTTCGCCGTAAATGAAACACGAAACCGAGGAACAGTGGCTCTGGTGGTTTTTATAAATATATGCCTCATCTTCACGGCGGGCACTGAGGTTCAAGTTTTATTTATGTGTGTTTTTGCCTCCTGGTGCCCCCAGGGGCTTGTTTTCCCATGTGCCTACAGGGGCTGCTGCCTGTGCGGGGAGAACAGGCAGGATGGAACTGAGTCTCCTTCCTGAGGACTGTCCTCGTCCTTGTCCTGGAAGGCAGCTCAGAGGAGGGCAAAGATCATGGGCTTTGGACCCTGCCACTACTTTTGGCAATTCTTCCCCCCTGCCTGAGCGTTACCGTCTTCATCTATGAAATGGGGACAGTATTATTTCCTACCCACAGAGTTGTTGTGAGGAGTCTATGAAATGCTCATTAGAGGTTAGTTCATTCATTCAGGGGTATTTACTGAGCAGATCAGGGATTCTTAAGCCCTGCTCTATATTAGATCACGTGAAGAGCTTTAAACGGGCCAGACGTGCAAGGCCCCCCTCAGATCAAGTATGTCAGAATCTCAGGGCAAGGGGACCCTGGCATCAGCTTTTTAAATTCCCCAGTGTTTGAGAATCACTGACCTAGATAAGTGCTTCCCAAACTTTCATGTGCACACAAGTTCCCTGGGATTTGTTAAAATACAGATTGTGGTAGAGTAGGTTGGGGGACTGGGACAGGGGCCAGTAAGAGCCGCATTTCCAACAAGTGCATGGGTGCCGCTGACGCTGCCACACTTGAATAGCAAGGTTTAGGCACGGTCAGGTCCTGTGGGTACCAGGTTAGGCTGGGCAGAGGTAGTTACTGCCTACATAGATCTTACAAGGAGTACAGACAATTAAATAGGCGATGACCATGATAAAGGTTACAACAAGAGAAGTACAGGGCCCTGTGGGAGTGCCTAGGGGACCATCAGATCAGTCTCCGGGAGTGGGGGTGGGAGGGCATCAGGAATGACTTCTTGGAGCAAGCTACGTGTTAGCCAGAAGAAAGAGGAGGGTTGCTGGGGAGACTGATGCAGGCAGACAGAATAGCGTGTGCAAAGGGTCAGAGGCAAGAGAGGGGAGCAAGGGCTAGTGGTTCTGCATGACTGGAATTTCCAGGTGAAGCTGGATCTGTAAACAGGGCCCAGATCAGGAAGCAGCTTACTGACCCTTCAGGTTAAAAGGCTTGACCTTTATCCAAAAGGAATGGATGGGGAAAGCAGTGAAAAGCTCAAGGTGGGGAGAGAGCAATCAGCTTTGCCTTGTAGAATTATCAGTCCTCCCACTGGCTCCAGCTTCTCACCAAACCCCATCAGCAAAGCATCTCTGCAGAATACAACTGGATTACCAGCAATCAATGAGGAGGGCAATCAAAGCCCCTGCTATGCGCACAGCTCAGGGCTAGCTGCTGTTCTGCGAGGTGAAGACAACCCTGACCTCATCCCCATCTGCTGAAAGCTCTCGACCTGTGTGTGTTTAGGGTGAGGGGTGGTAGAGACAGACACCCAGAGGACATGAATATAAAGTGAATTCCAATAGATTCGGGGAGAGGAGTATGAAGAGTGATGGGAATAAAAGGAGCCGAGGGAGGTTTTGAGAGGTCTTCTGAGAGGAGGAGGAGTTTTGGAGGCTGGTACAAGGTCAGGGAAGAAAGAAAAGGGACTGCTGTGGGCCATGCTGACAGAATGGTGACCACTGGTGACCATCAGTAGAGGGCAGGGACCAACTACTGATTCCCAGCACCTGGCGCTCAATAAATGTTTGTTGAGTGAATGTTGAAGGTAGGGTGGTGTTATGGACTGAATATTTGTGTCTCCCCAATATTCATATGTTGAAATTCGTACCCCCAATGTATTTGGAGGTGGGGCCTTTGGGTGGTAATTGAGGTTAGATGAGGTCATGAGGGTGGGGCTCTCATAAAGGGATTAGTGTCTTTATAAGAAGAGACACCAGAGGGCTCTCTCTCTCCCTCTCCCTCCCCTCCCCTCCTCCCCACCTCCCCTTCCCTGACTATATGAGGCCACAGTGAGAAGGCCATCTGTAAGCCAGGAAGAGAGCTCTCGCGAGGAACCAAATCAACTGGCACCTTGATCTTGGGCTTCCCAGCCTCCGGAACAGTGAAAAAATAATTTCTGTTGTTTGAGCCACCCAGTTTACAGTCTTTTGTTATGGCCACTCAGGCTGACTAGGATAGGGGAGTCTGAGTGTGAAGGGTCTGGCTGTATTTGTTTGGTTTGTTCTGCTGGCATTTTCTTCAGATACTGTAACACTTCTGTTTGGTTGGTAAATAGTTGCTGGCCCAAATCCCTGGACAGCAACCACTGCCACCTCTGACACCAGGCCACCCTGGCTCTACCTGGAACAGCTGGATATTTCCATCCTCAAGCAACTAAAGGGTTAATGTCCTGAATACCAGGTGATCTTTGAGACCCTACTCCAGGGCCAATGTCACTGATTGTTAGGGCCACATGGTCCAACTGTTACACATTTGGAATCTCACTTTTGGCTGCTAGCAACAGAAGGCACCTCTGGGAGACTCAAGTCCAAGTGAAGGTGAGTTGGAGGACCTGGCTGGCTCCCTGAGGGCAAGGGTTGGGTGCAGACAGAACCAGGGCCTGAAGCCCCTAGTAGCCAGCCCAGGAAATGAGCTCTGTCTCATGCCCCACTTCTCTCTGTGCTTCTCTGTCTGCTCTCTCTGACACCTGACTTTTCCTTCTCCTGGGTCCACATGGCAGGGCATGGCCAACAAGGCCTCTTAAGTTTATGCGTCCTAAGGTTCAGCCATCCAAAGAGCCTGACCTCTCGTCCATTTCAGGGCCCAAATTCCAGGGACGGCCTCTGATTGATCCAGCTTGAGTCACGTGCCCACCACTGGACCAATCAACTGTGGCTCAGGGCAGGGTCATGCTGCCTAATATAGTTGCTTATGCTGTAATCCTCTGGATGAAATGTGCATTTGTGTTGGGAACGTGAGGTTAAGGGGAGGTTTCCAAAAGAGGACAGGGGTCCCCGAAATGGGAAGAGGCTGGGCAGCCAAATAATAAGTGTCCACTAGACTAAACTAAGGAATGTGGGCTTTGTAAATAGGCCATGGGAAGCCATGGAAGGTTTTGGAGGCATAGCACCATCTGAATGAGGAAAGATTATTCTCATAGGTATGTAGAAGAAGAAGGAGTAGATAGGGACCAGTGGAGGCCACTACAGTTTTCCAGGACAGAAGTGATGAGGACCTGGCTTAAGGGTAACAAAGCAGGAAGAAGAGGTGTGGGATGCAGGAAGTCAATGGGGAATGAGTGACAGGAAGGAGTCAGGATGAATCCTTCTGTGGTCTCGGTGACTTAGGGCCCATTCATTGTTTGGGAGTCATTCCTGCAGTGGGTGATGGGTCTGAACCCTGGTGAAGGCCAATATTTCACACTTGGAATCCACCTGAATCCCTTCCCAGGGTAGTTAAAGAGAAGAGGAGATCTGAGATTAATCCTCAATACAAGGAGAAAGCAGTTGGTATGACCTTGTTAATCTTGCGAAGGGAATATGGGCCTGACGTTTTCACAGCCAAGAGGCTCAAGGAAGTTCTCAAAGGCTACATATCTTCTGTATCAAGAGCTGGAAAACTACTCTCGTAAATACAGTTGGTTTTTTTTTTTTTGTTACTGCTAGATTTTTTTTTCTTTTTAAAAATTTATTTATTTATTTGTATTTATTTTTGGCTACATTGGGTCTTCGTTGAGGTGCGCGGGCTTCTCATTGTGGTGGCTTCTCTTGTTGCGGAGCATGGGCTCTAGGTGCGCGGGTTTCGGTAGTCGTGGCGCACGGGCTTAGTTGCTCCGTGGTACGTGGGATCTTCCCGGACCAGGGATCGAACCCGTGTCCTCTGCATTGGCAGGCGGATTCTTCACCGCTGCATCACCAGGGAAGTCCAATACAGTTTTATTTGAACACAACCCCACTCATTCATTTACAGATTGTTTTGCCTGCAAAGCCCCAGATATTTACTATCTGCTCGTTACAGAGAAAGTTTTCTGACTCCTGTTTCATATCAGTTGATCCTAGCTCCCTCTCGCTGCCATTGTCACCCAGCCCCAGAGACCAAGGACCACAAATCTCTTGTTCCACAGAGTGAGACCCAGACAGTCTCCGAGATGCACAGATTAAAATCTGTTTTTAATTCAAAAGTGTGAGTCCTGGTTTACCAGGGCCCACCTGTCAGTTCTGAAGTCATTACTGGGTTGTATCCCTGGAGGCCTGGTGAGTCCTCGCACATATAGGATGCCCGGTGTCCCCAGCTGTGCCAGCGTTCCAGCAGCGCCTGGATCAGACTGCTCCCTGGGCTTTCTCTTCCCTTGGAGAGTGGATGTCAAAGAATTCACAGGAAAGCTGAGGCTGATTATGAAGTTGCAGAATGAGATGGCAGAGGGGAAATGCTGACAATCCGACTGTGAGGGCCGGGCGAGGAAGGGAGGGGCAGCCAGAGACATCAGCGCGAACACCCCAGGCGCGCTACCCAGCCCAGCCAGGACGGAAGGAGGAGAGTAATTAAGAAGGATCCGGAGGAGCACGACAGGGTGGGAACGAGGGTTTGAAGGTCTGAAGGCTGGGGGGAATGGTCAAAGCTTGTGAAAAATGTTTAGAACAGAACCAAAGGGTTTAGGTTCAGGGTTGGGTCTGGGGAGAGAGACATGAGGTAGAGACTCACTATTGGGTGCGAGTATAATGCTAACGGAAAACAGAACATTCTGTTTTTTTCCCTGCCCCCTCATGAAGGAGAATGTTCTCAGAGAGAAGGAGGAGCTCACCCTAACGGGAGTGGCTCTTATGAACCAGGCGCGCATCAGGCATCCAGCATCAGTCTTTTGTTATTTTAGAGTTTTTGTTGCTGTAACACATCCATACAGAAAACTGCACAAATAATAAGTGTACAGCTCAGCGGCTTCCCACAAATTGAACACAGCCATGTGATCCGCCCCCGTTTGTCCCCTTTCCAGTCACTGACTCCCCCAAGGGTAGTCACTACCCTGACTTCTAATACCCTAGATTGGCTCTGCTCCTTTTTGAACTTCCTATAAATGGAATCACAAAGTATGTTCACTTTTGGGTCAGGCTTCTTTCGCTTGATATTGCGAGACTCATACACGCTGGTGCCTGCAATTCTAGACGGTTCTTTTCCATTGCTGTATTGTGTGAATACACCACAATGTGTGTATCCAATCTAGTCTTTTTTCCCCTTCTATTCTACAGTCCATGTTCAATCGGGATTAAAATTTTTTGAGTAAGAAAAAGGTATGAAAGAGAATGTCCTCGTGTTAGTTCAGAAAAAAAGTATGTATGTGTGTGTGTATATCGAGAAAGAGAAAGAGAAGGAGAAAAAGGGGAGAGAGAGGGAGTCCATTCTATTCTGATGGACGTTTGTGTAGTTTCCAGTTGGGGCTGTTATGAATAGCTGTGCTGTGGACATTCTATAATTGTGCTTTGATAGAAACGTGTATGCATTTCTGTGGGAGGTACTTAGAAGCGGAGTTGCTGGACATGGGGTAGGTGTAGGTTTAGCTTTAATTGATACTGATTAGGAAAAATTCTTACTCACGTTTTATAAACAAGGGGACTGGGGCTCAGAGAGAAGTGATTCGCCCAAGGATGCCCAGGTTCCTGTGGCTGCAAAATCTCTGTCATCTCCTCCCACACTATCAGCCTTTGGAGAGGTCTCTAGTGATGTGCTATAGGGCTCTACATTGTTAACCAACGTTTTCAGACAATTGAATAGACTTGTCAAAGACACCAAAAAAATGAATCTGTGCTGACATGAAGCTGGAAGGGATGGTGCAAGTGCTGGGACTTTAAATAGTGTCATGGATTTTACTTGAAAAGGAACTGCCAGTCACACTGGGTGGGGTCTGGGCTATGACAAGACCAAGGCTGGGGGGAGGGGTGGTGGGTGTCCATCTGGGGGTGGAGTCAAGGGATCAGGCCCGTGCAGTTGCTGGGAGTATGAACAGAGGGTGGAGAAGAGGTGGGACCAGGAACCAGGAAACCAGAAAAGGCCACAAGAGGCAGTGACATGGGGAGCAGGTGCTGGGCAGTGGGTTGGCTTCTCGTTTCTGAGGGTGTCTGGCCACCAGGGTGGCTTTAGTGTCAAGTGCTCATCTGTCTGACCAGCCTATGTGGGACCTTCCAAGGTGGCCTGCATGTGGCTGTGTGCGTGTACAGGTTGGTGAAGGGGTTGGTGGATGGTTTTACGTGGTGTGTGATCTCTGAGTGTGTGCATCCAGGGTGGGTAAGTGTACGTGAGCAAGTGAAGTGGGACGTCTGACTTTCTCCTAACCACTAGAACATGGCAAAGGTAACAGGATGTCGCTCCTCTGATTAGGTACATACACGTAATACGCACCACACACACACTGCTCCATCTTGCTAACACAAACCTGTGCTGGCTGGATGAGGTAAGTGGACACGTTGAGGGAGCCCATGAGACCAGGAAGGAGCTGCAGGCAGCTTTCAGCCAACAGACAGCAAACAGCTGGGGCCCTCCATCGTAGGCCGCAAAGAAATGCATTCTGTCAACAACCTGAATGAGTTTGGGGAGGGATTTCCCCCCACTTGAGCCTCCAGATGAGAATGCAGCCCAGCAGCCACCTTGTCTGCTGCCTTCCGAGACCTGGAGTTAAGCCATGCCAGACTCCCAACTCACAGAAACTGTGAAATAATAAGTATGCATTGTTTCAGGCAACTGTTTGTGGGCATTTGTTATATAGCGAGAGAACACCAATACAGGTGAGTGTGTTTGAGGTGTGGGTCACTCAGGGGCTTTGTGAGCTTGGGTGTGGATTTGGATGGCATGTGTTGGAAAGTGTGTTTGTGTGTTTGAGTGTGCATCTCGGTGCGTGGATGTTTGGGTCCATGTGTGTGGGAGTGGCAAAGGGGTGTGCCTGTGTGTGCTAGTACATGTATGTGTCTATGAGTGAGCAAGCATGTGCGTGCACACATGTGTGTGCAGTGCCCCTCCCCCAGCCTCTTTTATTACTTCCTCCCTGGGTTTGATGTTGGGGGTGAATAAAATTTAAAGAGCTCTAAAGTTTTTTAGAAGAGCCTTAAAGGGAGTGGAGCTTTCCGTGCATGAGTCATTACCAGGAACACCTGTGAACTGTTGAGTTTAATTGAGCCACAGCTGTCAGTTTGCAAGGGAAGGGATTGGTCCCTTGGCTGGTCTGTCCCAGCCACTACCTCCTGTCAGATCTTTGGGTAGGTACAGAGGCAGGAGGGCAGGGTGGCCCCTTGAACCCTTGTCTGGCCAGGCCCTCGGTCCTCCCAGGAGGCAGCGGGAAAGGGCTCAGTGCCTTTGGGACACTAGCTGAGCCTGGGTCTGGCCTCTCGGGCTTTAGCTAGTGCCTCACCCAGGCCTCGGGTCTCCCATCCGTCTGTCTTCCATTTTCCTGTGCCAGGAATCACGCACCTGAGACCTGGGCCCCTCCACCCCTTCACATCCACACACCCACTCACACGTGCAGATGCTAATCCGCATATGCAAACCACACTTGCAATAATAGTAGCAAGTGTTGGTAGAGCCCCATTGCGTGCCAGACACTCTGCTAAGTCTCTGTGCACACGATCTCATCAGATCCTTGAAACAAACCGGGAGGTGGGTGCTCACCACCCCCATTTCACCCACCAGGAGACTAAGGCACAGAGGGCTCACAGTGAGTATTGCATGGTCACCGGTGCACTGACATGCACACACACACACACACACACACACAGATGTGAACACGCCTGCCCCTCCAATTACACCACACAGGCTCCCACTTACAGATATTCACAAACATTTGACGAGAACACCCAAATACTCGCCTGCCTTCCCAACCAATGCTCACACGCACACACACGTGATCACACATGCAAATGTGGACCCCTCAAGCACACAGGTGTATCCACCACCTACATATATTCCCCCTCAAACGCGAATACACCATATCCCCCCTTACACAGCCACTTGCACTAACCTCAAGCATGGTAAATAAAGCATGATCCCAACCTCAAAACCCCTCACAGGCTCACGTCTTACAATTCTTAACACAGACCAGGCATAGTCCCTACAGATCTGCACCTCCAACCCACTCACTCAGGGCAGGGCTGTGTTGGCCTCCTTGCGGGCCTGCGGTGGGGCCGGCGAGCTCTTGGCGTTCTCACCACTGCCCAGCTGCAGGGGCTGGAGGAGGCAGTGTCCCGCACAGCCCCCGAGATGGCCGAACCTGCCCACCGTCCACCACCAATCGGGTCCTTTGTCTACGTCCACGCCAGTGAGACACGACATTTTCTCCACTGTCACAAACACGACATGTGACATTCACATGAGCCACCGGCTCACACCCTGGCACTTGCAGGCACAGGCTGATAGGCCCACCCTTTCTCTCACACTCAAGAAGTCGTGACAGAAAGCCAGTGAGCGGAAGCGATGTCATCATAGCAGTGACCCTAAACCGTTGGGCACGTGACTCATTATTAGTGCTGCCCGTGGGCCTCCGAGGCCTTCAGGACCCTGGAGTCACCTTTAACCTTAGTATCTAGACAAAACGACCACCCCGACTCCTTGAAGAGCAGGACCTAGTCCCCCCTCCTGCCTCTGCCCCCTCATGGTCACCTTGTCACTTTCCTTCACTCTATTTGGGGCTGGGGCTTGTCTCAAGCCCACACTGCAGCCTGTTTCTCCAACGACTCCATGTTTTCGTGCCCAGCTCCCTCACGGGCCATGGCTCCGCAGGCTGCTGGGTACAGCAAGGCACCCTGGCGCTGCCAGCTCTCTTCCTTCATTCCCCAAAGAGTGACCCATGCAAAGCTGTTGCGTGCAGAGGAAGCAATTTTGCATGGAAGTCAGGTGGTCCCTGCTGGCAGGCATCAAACCCTCCCTATGCCATCTCCCCCCATCAAGTGGGGGCCCCCTCTAAACTCTTCTCTTCCCCAGCCCCTCCTTCTCAGTGCCCCTGAGCAATTCTGAACTCCTTTCCAGGCAGAGCCGTTTGACCCTTCACTGTCTGACCTCCTCCCCCTGGGCCCTGCCCAGAGGCCTTGCCTGACCAAATGGGCTCACGGGAATGCCTCCTTAATAAAGGAACAGGGTTCCCCAAGAAGGGTTTCTGCACCCTCCCAGGCCAGCCAGCTCACAGCACTGCCACCTTTCATAAAAGCAATTTCTGCCATCTCATTGCATCAGGACACAGGACTTGCCACCCGTCACACAACAATGCTGATCTAACTCACCTGGCTGAGGCCACGTCTGAGTTGGAGAAGAAACTGAGACATGAACCCACACCCCTACCTGCAGTGGGGGGCAAGCAGCTCTGTGTTCAGTGACAGACTCAGCCGTTTCCAGAAGGAAATTTCATGCTGCCGTAGAGAGAAGGGCTTGCCTCTTCCTCTCCAGCAATGATCCACTCATTCAACAGACCTCCGGAGACTCCTCTGGATGGGGAGAGGCAGGCAGAAAAAAATCAGAAGCAGGGAGCCGGTGGGTTAGCGACACACAGCCGACTTCAGTGCAGCGACGGAGAGAGGAGACGGAGGCTTTATGCAAAGTTCCTGCCACTTTTCCAAAAGCCGCTTCTTCTTCCTCCTTTTTTTCAGTGAAGGCGGTGCCAAGTCCTAACCACTGGACCCCCAGGGAATTCCCACTTCTTCCTCTTTTGCTCAAGAAATCATTTAGAAGCAAGTGAGAGGGAAGCTTCCACCCTGGGACTCCTGTACCCTACGGCAAAGCATTCTCCACCCACCAGTCGCATAGCACCTGGGTCCCCCGCAGCCAACACTGAATCCATTGTCCTCCCCAAAGACCGCTTGTCTCTCTGGCTGCCCCATTTGTGTGCAAGGTGTTTTGGGGTAATGCCAGGCGCCGCCTTCCTTGTGCCTTAGTGAGTGTAACTCGTGGCTCCCTAGCTCCCTTCACCCTCCTGCCCCAGAGGAGGCAGAGTAACTTTTCTGATTGATGAGTTTGGGAAGAATCAACTGGGCTCAGTGCTTCCCTTTTATCCCTGGGAGCAAGCTGCCCACAGGGAGTAGGACTTCTCTTCAGGCTCCGGACGCGAAGGCCCAGCGGCCATGGCTCACGGGCCCAGCCGCTCCGCGGCATGTGGGATCTTCCTGGACCGGGGCTCGAACCCGTGTCCCCTGCATCGGCAGGCGGACTCTCAACCACTGCGCCACCACGGAAGCCCAGGACGTCTCTCCTGCTCCTCTATGCCCTCAGAACTTCCTGGGCAGGCTCCCCAGTTCAGCACTTCCCAGGGTTACATGGACCTTATTCTGAGGCTCGGCTTGCAGATCTGTTTGGCTCTCTCCCACAAATATGCTTTCGTCAGGAACTAAGGTGACAGCTGGCCTTCATCAGCCTTGGCCTTATTTCTTAATTTGATCAGAACTCAGATGGGGAAGAATGTGGTTCTTTATTGGACTTCATCCAGACCTCCAGCAAAAGGCACCACCGTCCACCGTTCCCTTAAATAAAAAGTCCACTTTACCTCTTCCCTCACCTCCACGCCTCGAGTTTAACCAATGCTTGTCAACACAATGCTTGCCAGACTCACCACCACCAGCACGCTTCTCCCTTGTCGAGGGCGCCACCATGTCCCAGGCAATCACAGCTTCCTCACTGTTCTCCCTGCTGGCACCCTCTCCGCCCACTGTCCTCTTCTCTCCTGGCCACGTGACAGGTGCCCAGAGTCTGCCTCCGTCCCATGTACTCACTCACTACTTGAAACATCCACATTCTATTTAGAGGTGACCATTCCTCATGTCTCCCCCTTTGTTTCTCACTTTCCCTCTGGACAGGGAGTCTATTTTTATCTCATTTCATGGAATTTGCCTTTTGAAATAATTAACCACCTTCTTGCAGCAATTTTTCTTCACCCGGGAATGCAAAAATCACATAACACATTGGAATATTTTTTAACACCCACTTTAAATTATGCAGTTGCAGTATTGTGATAAATATGTAGATCGGGGGAAGTTGGGGTAATATGTTCTGAGCCTGAAGCTGGACTCCATCCATCCCAATCCATGGAGGAGGCTGGCTGAGGGAGGGGCATCAGGCACCCTCCTTGAATAGCCAAAAGTAAGAGATGTCCTCAGCTCTTCTTTCTTTTGCAAACCCAAGATCCAGAACACAGCCCATTCAGCCAGTACATTGCCCCCTTCTCTGGCAAGATGCTTTATGTGCCTGACCTCATTTCATGCTTCCGATAACCTTGGAATCAGAACTCCAATTTTACAGATGGGTAAAGTGAGGCTCAAAGTGGCCAAGAGAATTGCCCAGGGGCATGAGGCTAGGGAGTGGCTCCCAGCACTGCTGTGCAAGCCGGAGAGTTTCCTGGTTGACATGACTTTTCCATGACTCCAAGATGACTGTCATACATCTCTCTCTTTCTTCTCAAATCTCTAACGCCCTTCCCCCTTCCTCATGCCCAGCTCACTGTCTTGCTTTCCTGGCTCACTGATAGCATGAGGCAATCGGAAGAGAACCATCTCTTTGGATTGGATGTGTTGGAAAATGTTAAACAATGGCTCTCTGGATAAGAAGGCATTGATTTGTAGCACTTGCCAATTTCCATGGTGTAAATGTTCCCTGTAGCCGACTTCAAGCTGCCAATGGTTTACTAACCAGCTCACAAAACGTTCCTGAAAATGTAACCGTCAGCCCTTCCAAGCCAGCTCCGGGGCACCACCAGGCTGAATCTACCTGCCCCAGGCCCTCCAACCTTCTTGCACCAGTGAATTCGCACTTTCTCCACCTTCCCTGCTCTCACAGAGTGTTCCCCACTGGCCCTGCTCCTTCGTGAGGCAGGTGCCTGCATGGGAATGCCCCAGAACCCTCCCCCTCTCCCAGCAAGCGTAGGACCCCTGCAAGTATTGCCTCTCCTTCCTGAGCCAGCAATTTCCCGCTCCACTCAGTCCATCCCATCATCACACAAACATGTTGTGATATCTCCCGGAAGAAAACCTTCCCATGACCCTGCATCCTCCTCCAGGCACCACCCCATTTGGCTGATCTCTTTTTGAGCAAAAAGTCTTGCAAGAGTGGTCTGGAGCTGCTGTTTCTGCCCCTTCCTCTTCCGTTCACTCCTCAGCCTACCTGATTAGACCTTCATCCTTTCCACTCCTGAGGACGCTCTGGTCAAGGCACCCCAGTCCAGGAACTGTGGCCTTTGGCTCTTTGGTTTCTGCATATTTCTAGAAGTGTTGGAAAGCAGCTACTAGTCCACGTGCCACACCTGCCGAGATTTTGCCCCTCACAGCCCCACCGCCTGGGATACTCTTAGATACCCCAGATCTTTGTACGACGCAATCCCTCACTTCCTCCAGGTTTCTGCTCCAATGACCACCTGGTTGAAAAAAGTGTCCCTCCTCCCCTCTGTGTCCTTTCCCTGCTTTGTTCTCCCCACAGCTCTTATCACGGCCTGACATATTACACATTTACTGATGAATTTGTTTATTGCATACAGCAGAATGTGAGCTCTCTGAAGGCAACAGGGCTTCGTATTTTGGTCGTGGATACATTCCCAGTGCCTAGAACACATAGTAGGTGCTCAGTAAATATTTGTGAGCCAAGTGAATCAATGAATGCATGAACAAAATAGTGGAACTGAAATTCAAATCCAGATCTGTTTGATTTCATAGCCTGTGGCCTTCCCTCTCTGCTGCAAGGCCTTCTTTGTAGTTATCTCCGTGAGCCAGAAGCCTCAGGGGGCCACTCCTAAGATTTCTTTGTTCTGTTATGGTCTTGTTGGGTTCCCCCACCACCGCTTTTGGGTACTTATAGTTAGAGACCTATTTCTCTCTAGCTTAACATTTTTCATGGTGCCACATGGCCTTTAGGAAAAATCCAAAATCTTGAGCCTGGCATACACAATGCCCCCATCTTCTGATCCTGGAGTCCTTCTCTAATCTTACCCTTACCCCCACCAAGGGCGCTCCGTAGCCAGCTGAGCACGTGCAGCTCCGCTCACATGCCAGATTCTGTCCTCGTGTATTAGTTTGCTCAGGCTGCCATCCCATAGTATCACAGACCGGATGGCTTAATCAACGGAGATGTATTTTCTCATGGTTCTGGCACTGAGAAGTCCAAGATCAAGTGTGGGCAGGGTTAAGGGAAGGAACTGTTCCAGGCCTCTCTCCTTGGCTCGTGAACAGCCGTCTTCTCCCTGTGTCTTCATGTTGTCTTCCGTCTGCACATGTCTGTGTCCTAATTTCCTCTTCTTATAAGGACACCAGTCATATTGGATTAGGGTCCAACCATAGGACCTCATTTTACTTTCATTACCTCTTCAAGGGCCCTGTCTCCAAATACAGTCACACTGTGAGGTACTGGGGCTTAGGATTTCAATATGAATTCCTGCGGAACACAGTTCAGCCCCTAACACCTGGCCCGGCTAACTCAACTCCCTATCCCTCCCCTTCCCCGACTCCACACCCCGAAGGGTGGCATGTGCCACCCTGTTCTGCGATCCCTTGAACTGCCTGCCCTGCCCCCACAGGGCATGCTAGGTTGGAATAACTGTTTTTTATGTCTCCACCTCCCCTCATTAGACTGTGAGGTCCTTGAGTCCAGCTGACAGACCCACTCGGGAGCCTGCCTTTGACCTTAGCACAAGGCCAGCACGCAGTAGGTATTTAGGAGATGGCTGAGCACAGGCAGAGAAAATGGAAGGAGGCACAGAGAAACAGGTTTTTGAGGAATTCCTTCCTGTTGCTAAAATTTCTGCTTCTTACTGTTTCCAGAAACAACACCCTGGGGCAGAAGAAATGACAAACTGCTGAGAACTACATCTTTCCTGCTCCCACAGTCAAGGGTGAGAGTTCCTTCTGAATTTTTGGGGGGTCAACTCACTGTGTTTTGAGAAACTGAGTCCACGGAGACTCCTTGGGTTTCATTCTGACTGCCTTCACTAGCTGACTTGCTGAGCCTGGTTCGCAGCTCACTTCACCTCCGTGAGCAACCGTTTCCCTCCGACAAGCAGGCCTCATCACCCCGACCTGTTATGAGAATCAGAGAAAACGATAGGTGGCTAAGTGCCTTGAAAGAATTCAGCTTTATTCAGATGAAGATCTTATGTTATTGTTATTGAATTCTAAATGGTGACATAGAAATTATTTCCCTTGAGTATTGTATATATTGCTGTTAAATAATAGAACTTTCCTGATTTGGAATAATTGGGGGGAAGGTGTTCGTGAATTAGTGATAAGTCTGAATTATGGGACCCTGCAAAATTTTTATTACTTTCAAATTAATGCGAATTAATGACTAACCCTGTATTGTCAAGACACGGTCCCTTAGGAGCATTGCTTGAATGAACAGATAAGAATCATGGGTAATCAAGCATTCACTGTAAACAAGAGGGTACAAACTGAGTGATTTTTAAAGCACTGGAAAAATGTCTTTAAAAAGCTAACCATCCCCCCAGTATACCATTGGTGTGTTTGGCAAATATTTTCTTGATACCCCACTTAGGTCGGATGATGAAAAATTCCGAGTAAGCAGGATTGTGAGTCATTGAAGCGTGCTATTCCAAAACGACAGCCTTGGGATGGTACTCCGAGTGGCAGGTGCTGGCAACCGGCAACCTTGTGAATTGCCCAGGAACCCTCAAGCCTGCAGATGGCTGAAGAGCTGGCATCACATCCAACAGCTGCACCCCTGTTACACACATACACGTAACCTTACACACACAACCATTTCTCATTTGCACATGTTCTTCCATACCCAATTACATGTGCACTTCCATAAAAGTCACAAATCACGTGACACACCTATTCCTACGCTCACAGATATACATACACACAATCTGACGTGTGCACGCATACACACACAACATGACATAGACAACCACAAAGGCTGAGTATTCCACTTAGGATCCCAACCCTAAGTAAGTCCCAGAGGACTCAGGCTGTGCTCCATGCATGTCTTTCCTGAAGAGATGAGAGTACACAAGATGGGCTCCAAATACAGGTGTTCACTCTGCTTCCAAAGAGCTTGAGGTAAGACTATCTACTCTCCAACTTGTCAGGGAGAAAGCAGATCATCCCTTGAAAAGAATGATGGAAACAAAAATCAGGAAACCAAGAAGAACAATAATAATGGCTAATAGGTATTCAGCACTTGCCATGTGCATCTGTGCTAAGAACTTTAATGCATTTTCTCCTTTGCTCCTTGTAAGAATCTCATGAGGATAGAGATATTATCATCACCATTTTACCGATGAGGAAACTGAGGCTAGAGAGGCTAAGTGACTCGTCTAAAGCACCACATCTAGCATGTGCTGAGCCAGGATTCAAACCCAAGTTTGCCGGTCTGTCTCCAATAGATATTAACCAAACTCTGTATGAGATTCAGAAGAGGTGAACTTGTACTAAATAAAAACTGACAAGACAGGTAGTATGTGTGTGGGGGGAGATGGGGGTGGTATACTGAACAGGGAAAGAAAGAGGAGTAAACTGGTGCTCTGGGAGGTACAACAGCCCATGGGAGTGGGAGGAAAGCCAAGCCCCCAGGACAGCCTCCAACATTAAGGCGTCTAAAGCTGACTTCACTGGAAGGGACAAATGGTGATGGGTGTCTCCTCTTTGAGTCTCAGAGTCAGTACCTGAAGTAATTATAGTTACCAATTAATGGGGCATTTATTGAAATACTACTAAACACTTTAGGAGCAGCATCTCCTTTGATCCTCCCAATAACCCTATGGAAGAGGTGCAGTTACTAACTTCACTTTATAGATAAGAAAACTGAGGCTCAAAAAAAAAAAAAAGAAAGAAAGAAAGAAAGAAAGAAAGAAAAAGAAAAG
>NW_021146234.1:17844-25000 GCF_002837175.3 Physeter macrocephalus
AGAAAGAAAGAAAGAAAGAAAGAAAGAAAAAGAAAAGAAAAGAAAAGAAAACTGAGGCTCAGAGAAGTTACCAAGTCAGGGAGCTAGTGAGTAACAGAGCTAGGGCTCAAACCCAGATCTGGCTTACTCCAAATCCTGTGCTCTTTTCTTGCTTTGTCTGTATCTGACTCACCCTGCTGGAAGACATGCTGAGAATCATCATGGCTTTGACCACACCCCTGAATGGAGAAATGGGTAGTGACAGAGATTTGGGAGCCTTGGTGCTTTCTTTCTACAGATTATCAGGACTGGAAAGGAAGAGAGGAGGCAAGAATTATTAGGTGCTGTTGAAAATGTTTGGATTTCTGGACAGTGGTTTATGAGATTGGAGTAATGAGAAGTCTTGGTTAACAATCTGTGGTCAACAACCAGTATTGTGCTTTGTTCTTGTTTTTATTATAATTCTACTTATTAAGCTGGAGCTCTTGGACCCAACACAATGGACATTCAGTGGAATGTACAGGAGGAAAAAGACACACATCTGCCCACCGTGGGAATGAGAGCTTTCATTCTACAACTGTGTTTTAAGCCTGGTGATAATGGTTTGAGAGAAAATTGTGAAAGCACTACCCTTGATCTCTAAGACCTGTGAGAATGTCCCAGAGGTCAATGGACTAGGAGCGAGGGGGAGAGAATGGAAGAGACTGTAATCTTTTATCAGCACCGTGGACAGCAGCCAAGAGGGCAAGGATGGGGAGCTGTCCTGGGTACTAGTACTAACAGCTGGGAGAAGAGGACATTTATCAAGTTGGCTATGTGCCAGGCACTATTCCAATGCTGTACATATGTCATCTCATTTAATATGCCCAATGGGGGCTTCCCTTGTGGAGCAGTGGTTGGGAACCCGCCTGCCAATGCAGGGGGCACGGGTTCAATCCTTGGTCCGGGAAGATCCCACACTGCAGAGCAACTAGGCCCGTGAGCCATGGCCGCTGAGCCTGCGCTCTAGAGCCCGTGAGCCACAACTACTGAGCCTGTTCTCTAGAGCCCGTGAGCCACAACTACTGAAGCCCGTGCACCACAACTACTGAGCCTGTGCTCTAGAGCCCGTGTGCCACAACTACTGAAGCCCGCGAGCCTAGAGCCTGAGCTCCGCAACAAGAGAAGCCACCACAATGAGGAGCCCGTGCACTTCAACGAAGAATAGCCCCTGCTCGCCACAACTAGAGAAAGCTACGCACAGCAACGAAGACACAATGCAGCCAAAAATTTAAAAATAATAAATAAATAATACGCCCAATGGGTCTGCAATGTAGATGTCATTTCTTCCATTTTACAAATGCAGATATTGAAGATCAGTGACAGAGAGCATCTTGTCCACATGCACACAGAAAATAATAGAGCTGGGATCTGAATCTACAAGTATCTGGCTATTGCTCTAGCCCCTCTTCCCTGTTGCCTCCACAGATACTAAAGACCTCCCACTCTCCATTCTCACCAGAGTGGGGAGTCCACCTTGGATCTCTCTAGGGCAATCATCAAACATAGGTGGTCTTGGGCTCAGGCTGGTGGGGGCCTGATCTGTGAGTCTCTCAGTACTGGGAGCAGGGCTCCTGGGAAATGGAGTGTCTTATTCACTCCCAGCCACACACCTGTCTTCCAACCATGGCCAAAACTTTGATCAGCGGGAGATAGTGGCAGCCCTAGCTGATAAAGGGGAAGAGGTGTCATGCAGGCCACCTGAAATGGAGGCACAGAGATCTCCACCCACAGGCTCAGATCCCCCATCTCAGAGCCCTTTCAGACTAGCAGAGGTTATAAGGCTGCATTAGCAGTCTCAGCCCCTCTCCCCCAAGGGGTGCTGCCCAGTGGACATCTAGAACCTCCTGCTCCCTGAGCCCCACTGCTGAGCCCTACTGCTTTCTGTGGGAAAGATAAGTCTGAAGGGCTGGGCTGAGGTCTGATTTAGAAGAGATTTGAATTCTGAGCTACAGAATTTAGATTCTTTTACACAGAAATATGGAGCCCCCTAAAATTCACCATCCAATTTTAAAGTCTTTACTAAGAGCCAGGCATGGTGCTTGGCCATTTCTATACATTTTATCATTAAATCATCACTACAGTATTGCAATAAACTACCATGAAATAGTTACAATCATCCCGATTCTTACAGTTGATGCATTTGGGGTCCAGAGAGGGGAAGGGACTTGCTGAAGTCACAGAGCTGATTGTGGGGGAGAGTCGGGATGGAAACTCTGGCCTGTGTAACTCCTAATTCTGCACTTACTCTCTCATGGCCAGGGGACATTGATCCCCTGAGGACCAAGGACCTGGGGCTCAGGAGAAAGCTTGAGCTGGAGGCTGGACAGAGAGGGACTTAGGGTCTCTCTCATTAGGGGTGGAGTCACCACAGTTGCAGCCATAAGCCTAACTTCACAGGGAAATTACTTGGGAACCACACAAATTGATGTCATTTTCTAGGATTCTTAAAAAGATTTATTTGGGGCTGTCTATATGGCAATGGGGGGTGGTCTCCAGAGTCTCAGGGAGGGGGCTAAAGCTGGGAGTGGCATGAAGGAAAGCAAAGGAGTGCCTTAGAGGTCACTCCAAAGACCAGAGACCCACTCCCATCCAAGGGAATCCAGCCTCAGTCTTTGAGTCTCTGTTCCCAGGCCTCTCAGCCCCACTAATTCTCTCCCGCCCCTCCCAGATGCAAGAACAGTCCTTCCAGGCCACGCCCAGAGGGATCTTTCTCCTCATGGCCAGCTCTAGACAGATCAATCTCTTGCTTTACAAAGGTGCCTCTGCAAGACTCAGTTTCCTCACTTGTAAAGTGGGAATAGTAATATCCACCCAGAAGTGTCACTGGCCTGGCTCATGAGGGTGAGACATGGCCACCGGCTTGGCTGGGCAAGTGGCCCCAGGACAGTGAGTCAGTGCTCTGGGTCTGAGAGCATCAGTGGCCGTGCTCTGTGGTCTGGTGGCCAAAGAAGGGAGGCCTACATTAGTGGCCACTCTGGCAGCTGCCCAAGGCCTTTGTGGTTCTGAGCTCACCCCTACCCACCCTGGGAAGGTTCAGTCTCGTAAGACTCAAAGCACCCCATAACCAAGGCTTTTGATCACTCTGCAATCCTTTTTGCTCCCCCTTGGGCGTGACAACTCAATGGCAAGCCCCCAGAGGTGTCATTTTCTCTCACTTCTGGGACTTGGCACATGCTGCCCTCTGGCTAAAGCTCTCCTCCACTCCGACTCACCGGCTAATTCCTGTTACACCTTCAGGTTAAGACCTCAGCTTAGACCCCTCTTCCTTGACTCCTAGCTGGGGTAGGTGTCACCGCTCTGTGCCCCCTGTGCACTGGGGCGTGGGGCGACTTGGGGGCTGAATGGAAAATGAGGCAGGAGAGGTGGGGGTCATTGCCTCCATAATCCACACCTGTGGCTGGAGAGGGAGCTGCAAGCAGCAGGAGGCGTGGGCTGGGGCCGGGCTTGCGCCACTGTGGCAGCCGCCTGGAAGGTTTCCTGAGCTCAGCCTCTCCTGGGAGGCTCCCAGGGGTGGCGCTTTGTGAAGCTGGCCCCAAGGGTGGCTCTGCTTACCTGGCGGATTGGAGTGGGAGGCGTCCTCAGAGGATCGGGGCCACCAGCTGGCAGGGCTCAAGGCAGCACTGCCCAACCCCCGAGCTCCTACCTGCCAAGAGGGGGCAGGCAGGGAGGAAATCTACGCAAGGACCCAGATCTGAGTCTGGACTTAGCTCTGCACAAACTCAAGTCAGTAAACTCAGCGTGTGCAGCTGCACGTGGCCTACATTAAAATGTGTGGCTGTGAGCCTACCAGGAACCGACTACGTGTTTATGTGCCTGTGTGTCTGCACACAAGTATGCCGTAGGTGGGGGTCCACGTGCATGTGTGTGCCTATAGGTGTGCATCAATGTGTCAGTACCTGTGATCTGTGTGTGAACTCATGGGTTTGTGACATACGCAGCTGTGTGTTAGCAAACAGTCTAATGATTGTGCACGCTGGCCTTGGACTTTCACCCACTGGGATTCAAATCCCAGTTCAACCACTTCCAAGCTCTGTGACCTTAAGCAATTCACTTCACCTCTCTGAGCCTTGTTTTCCTCATCTGTAAAACGGGGGTGAAAATTATAATGCTCATCCTGACTGATTTTTGCAAAGGGATTAGGTAGCAGTATATGTAAAGTACTTAACACAGTGCTTGGTTCACTGGAAATAATAAATATTGGCAATTGGCCTTTGTATTATGTGTGGTTGTCTGTGAGTTTACGTGTATATCTAAGCATGCGTTTATGGGCCAGTCTGGGGTTAGTCATATAGTATTGTGTGTTTATGTGTAAGCACGTACGTCAGTGTGGACATGTGTCTATAGTTCACCTTTTAAAAAACTCTCTGTGGTCCCCTGGAAGCTCAGGTGCCAGGGCAACCACTAGGAATGAGGTTTATATTCCTAACATGCCTTAAAACCACCTTCCCTGACCCCTAGTCTTTGAAAGGAGATGATTGTTCTTTCAAAAAATCAAAATTTGAGTTATCTGGAACTCACACACATATCAAACCCCCATACCTAGGAAACGTGTATGTAGTGCACACGTGTATACACATATTAACGTCCATGATCGTCCATGGCTCACCTGTGTAGCCCAGCCCGCAGCTTAGGAGCCAACACAAGGTGGGCGATAACTAGTACCCCTTGACTGAGTGATTCCATCTTGAGCTTGGAAGGGAGCAGAAGTCCCTGCAAGCGAGAAGAGTCCTGAGCATGACAGCTAGAGAGGGGCAGGCCTTGAACGCTGCCTCCAATTCAGGGCCAGTGTCACCGCATGTACCTTACAACAAACAGCATGGATCTGAAGTCAGATAGATATGGGTTCAAGCCTTGCTCCTGCATTGGCCCCCAGACACAGGAGTGTTGCACTTGGCTGCAGTTTCTCTGAGCCCTTTGCCTGGGCCTGACCCCAACCCCAAGGCTGCAGCTAGAGGAGACTCAGACCTAGTCTTACCTCAGGAGGCTCTGGATCCCAAACAGACCATCCCAGCAGGTATGACACACCCAGGGGATTGTGGGGGATGACTGGGGGCTCAGGAAAGGTAGAGTCCAGCCAGCCCAGGGACCAGGCTGGCTTTGCTACTCAAAAGGCAGACTAGGGGCTTCCCTGGTGGCGCAGTGGTTGCGCGTCCGCCTGCCGATGCAGGGGACACGGGTTCCAGGAGTGTTGCACTTGGCTGCAGTTTCTCTGAGCCCTTTGCCTGGGCCTGACCCCAACCCCAAGGCTGCAGCTAGAGGAGACTCAGACCTAGTCTTACCTCAGGAGGCTCTGGATCCCAAACAGACCATCCCAGCAGGTATGACACACCCAGGGGATTGTGGGGGATGACTGGGGGCTCAGGAAAGGTAGAGTCCAGCCAGCCCAGGGACCAGGCTGGCTTTGCTACTCAAAAGGCAGACTAGGGAGATGGATAATGAAACTGATAGAAAATGGACAGAGTAATTTTATGTCTGTTGAATCTGATACATTTTTAAATGGGGCTTGTATTTGTACATCAATGTTTGTAACATCCTGACTATCCACAATAGCCAAAAGGCAGAAACAACAATAATATCTGTTGACGGATGAATGGGTAAACAAAATGTGGTCTGTACATACAATGAAATATTATTCAGCCTTAAAAAGGAAGGAGATCCTGACACATGATACAATATTGTTATGCCAAGTGAAACAAGCCAGACACAAAAAGACAATACTGTCTGATTCCACTGATGTGAGGTACCTAGAATAGTCAAATTCATAGAGAAAGAAGTAGAATGGTCGTTGCCAGGAGCTGGAGGGAGGGGGAATGGGGAGCTGTTGTCTAATGGGGACAGAGTTTCAGTTTGTAAGATGAAAAACGTTCTGAACATAGAGGGCGATGACGGTTATGCAACATGGTTGTACATGCAAAAGTACTTAATGCTACTCAATTGTGCACTCGAAAAGGGTTCAAATGATAAATTTTACATTATGTAGATTTTACCACAATAAGAAAATGGAGTTTGTATTTACATTTTTTTAAGTCAGATTTATTGGAGGTATAATTTACATACACTAAAATACACCCTTTTGAATGTATCCTTCTATGAATTTTGACAAACACTGTCATGTAACTACCACCTCAATCAAGATACGGAAAATTTCCGTCACTAAAAAGTTCCTTCATGATCCTTTATCATCAGTGTCCTCCCCTCCCCAAAACCCAGCCCCTGACAACCACTGATCTGTTTTCTGTCACTATAGTTTTGTTTTTCTTTAATGTCATATAAATGGAATCATACAGAATGTAGCCTTTTGAGTCTGGATTCTTTCACTTAGCATAATGCATCTGAAATTCACCCATACTGTGGGTATCGATAGTTCTTTCCATTTTTATTGTTGAATAGTATTCCAGTGCATAGATGTACCATAGTTTATCTATTCACCATTAAGGGACATTTGAGTTGTTTTCAGTTTACAATGATTGTAAATAAAACCACTGTGAATATTATCGTATAGGTTTTGTGTGGACATAGGTTTTCATTTCTCTTGGGTACATATTTAGGAGTGGGATTGCTGGGTCATATGGTAAGTGACTATTTAACTTTATGTAAAACTACTATTTTCCAAGGTGGTTATACCTCACTTTGTTTTTAAGTTTTTTTAAGTAACTTATTTTATTGTATTCTACAAAAACATCTCTCCATCATGGGATGGAAAGGGGAAAAAAAGCCCAGCTTGGTTCCAGCCTATAGTTAGTTTGAGAAGCTCTAGTTTGGGAGAAGTATTGGGGTAAAGGCTTTTAAGCAGAGAGAACAGCATGTGCAAAGGCCCAGGGGAAGGAGAGGGCTTGGCACACCTAGAGAACTGGGAGCATGGGATGGGGCAGGGGGCCAGCTGGTGAGCCTTGAGGCTGGGAATGGGGTCAGGGACCAGATGGTGCAAGAGAAGGCTGAGTTGGGACTTTATCTGGCATGGGGTGTGGGAGAGCCTTTGAAGGATATTAAGCAAGAGAGGAAAATGATTTGATTTAAATTTCAGAAAAGTTCCTCTGGCTGGGAGTGGCATGGATGCCCATGTGGGTATACACGTATGCATTTTTTACTGTCTTTCTGCATGGCCGTGTGTATGTCATCTGTGTTTGGTGTTTTG
>NW_021146235.1:0-25000 GCF_002837175.3 Physeter macrocephalus
TCTGCTTTGTGTCTGTTCAGATTCAAGCCTAAAGCTTGCTTCTTCCCGTGACAATGGACATCTGGGAAGGAACAGATATTATAGGACTAAGTTTCATGGCTAAGCAATCTGCGTAAGTGAAAAATCACTAATAAAAATAGAAATAATTAACAAGCCACCGATAAAACTGATAAAAACAGATACTATTAGCAATACCAGTGTCTTTTCTTCTGAATAATCAAGCTCTACATTCAATAATAGCACTCCCAGTGCTTTGTGAGAAGCAGTGTGTTAAAGCTTGATTACGCTGTGTTAACTCAGCTGTTCCAGAGCAGACATTCTTGGAAGCTTTAAGCCAAGAGATGCTGTCCACCGAGAGTCTGTTGACTTGGAGACCACATAATTTGTCCTTGCTTCACATTGTGAGCTTCCAGGTGGGGCACAAGGTCTGCTCTGATTTGGAGGGTTGGTAGCCTAATTTCTAGGGGAGTGGAGGTTTGTCTGTAATCACACAGAATGAAGTCTTGGGAGGGATGTGAGTTCAAATCTGATTCCAAGCCTTTCTGCCCAAACTTGTGCCAACATACTCAACCAGATGAGGCATCTCAGAATACCAGAGCAGTACCGGCCCCTACTAGACACTTTACAGATGTGGAAACAGAGGTTCAGAGGTGTTCTGTGATTTGCTACAGGTCATGCTTGTAAGAGGTAAAGCCGGAAAAACAGATGCTGTGCCTGCTGCAGTCTAATTTCGCTGACAGAATCAGAGACCTCATCATTGGTTGGAGATGCATTAGACAGTGATTAAATTGATAAACAGTCTATGTATGTTTTTGGAATAAATGACTCTGAAGTTATCCTAGGTTCTTATTTGTGACTGACCTGCTCTGTCCCC
Organism: Physeter macrocephalus; assembly: GCF_002837175.3. Classification (NCBI taxonomy): domain Eukaryota; kingdom Metazoa; phylum Chordata; class Mammalia; order Artiodactyla; family Physeteridae; genus Physeter; species Physeter macrocephalus. The sequence continues at coordinate 875 of NW_021146235.1, forward strand.
ACCCCTCCAAGGGAGTGTCCCCAGGAGACTGTGGGCCCCTGTGACTGGCTCTATGGGTCTCTCCTTCACATCCTTCCAAGCAGCTCAGCTGGACCCGAACAGGCCTGGGAACAGAACCAATATTGCTCTGCTGCAAGGAGTGGTTGACCGCCATCAAATACCTCAGAATTCTGCACCCAGCCTCCTCGGCACCTGTGTTGCAAAGCCCCGGGGCAGTCAATGTCCCAACCTCCCCACTGCCCTCTTTCATCCAGGCCCCCAATCACAATCCTATCACCTCCTGCCTTAAAAAACCTCTGCTCATAGGGTCAAGTCCATGCAGCTGAGTTTGGCGTTTGAGGCCCCTTCTAAACTGGACAAAATGTATCACCTCACGCTCCTTCCTACACATATCCTGGTGCCCTAGACAAGCTGCACTGCAGCCGCCTCCATCACCATGTGCACATTTAGCTCAGGCACACTCAACCACGGGGCTCAGCCAAAAAGGAGATGGAGGGGGAGAAGTAACTGCAAAAACAGTCCTGGAGGATCTGTCTACCACTCCAGGCCGTGCGTGTGAGTGAGGCAGGGCAGGTGGCCCTGCTGTCCCCTCCTGTGGTCCCAGTCCTTATGGGCTCCTCCCACAGTAAGCATCTCATCACCCTGAGAATGATCCTAAGACCTAAGACAGGTATTGTTTGCACCACACAGTCCCCAAGTGCAAGCCAAGCACTTCATGTGAAACAAAAGCAGCAATCTCTTCCAGTGCTGGAGGAAGGGCTGTCTGTATGGGGTCCAGAGAAATAGGACTATCGTTTGGAAGCGGGCAAATTAACATCTTTTCAAGGATAAAACAGTGCATGGTGTTTTTGCCTCACACGTTGGTTTAGAAGCGCTGAATTCCTTTTTCTTCAAGCGTAGCTTTCCCACCCCCGGCACCCCCAAGCCCCAACCTGCTTGCTTACTCTTCACCTGTGCCCTCAAGACTCAGCTCAAGTGCTCCCTCCTCTGGGAAGCCTTTGCTGATTAGGGCCACAAGCAGCCCTAATCACACCCTCCTCTATGTTCCCAAGTGCTCCTTGAGTTCCCCCACATCAAGGTGAGGATTACACTGTGAAATGCTTATATGTCTCTCTCCCCCATGAGAACATAATTCCCCGCTGTGGCCTAGAACCCAGGACGGGGTCTGGCCTAGAGTCACTGTGAATGAGTATTTGTTGGGGATGCCAGCTGGAGACAGGCCAGGTGGTGAGGCAATCAAATCTGTACCTACCGCTCTTCAGGCCTTTCTGTGGAACCTATGGAGACACCCATGTGCTAAGCCGTCCTGATAGCTACAGAGCATGCACTGTGAGGGTCTGCTCCTAAGTGGGGATGTGGAAGACCCCTTACCTGGTGCAACCATAATTTCATTTTTCTTGGAGCGAATTCGAAGGAAGGTGAGGTCATTCTGGGGGTCAATTTCACGCACGGTGCTCCGGGCCTTCAAGATGAAGTTGTGCATGAGGTTGGCGTACTGTGTGGTGGTGGGATTGTCCATGGTGCTCTTGATGGGAATGCCTGAGGGGAGAGGAGACAGACTGAGCAGAACATTGGGGTCCCTTTCTGCCCAGCTCATAGCCCCACACCCATAATTCTAGAGTCTAGACTGGCAGTTAACAGTCAAAGCCCACTATTTACTGAAAGCTTGACAGGCAAGTGTTCAGCACTTGAAGTATGTCAACACCGGTCCCCAGAACTACTCTAAGGGCGGCGTCACCATCTTTGCTTGCCAATGAGGCAACAGAAACTCTGAGCGGTGAGGTGGCCTGCCTGTGGTCACACAGCAGGTAAAGAGAAGCAGTGGGGTCAGGATTCAAATGCAGGCCTGTTGGCTCCACTGCCAGGCTCCTTTCACAGGGCCACATCGTACTGGCTGGTTTCCAGCAATAGAAGGAGAGACTATCATTCATAACACTTAGAACAGAAACAAGGAGAATACCTCCTACAAATCTGTAAATACTAAAAAGTAGATAGAAGAAGAAAAGTCAGCCTGTGTCAAGATAGAACCATCACTGGTGTTTTGCTTCAGTTCCCACCAAGGAAGGCTTAGGGCCCAGTTATTATTATTTAAAATTTATTTATTTTTAATTTATTTTTATTTTTGGCTGCATTGGGTCTTCGTTGCTGCGCGTGGGCTTTCTATAGTTGCAGCGAGCGGGGGCTACTCTTCATTGCGGTGCGTGGGCTTCTCATTGCGGTGGCTTCTCTTGTTGCAGAGCATGGGCTCTAGGCACGCGGGCTTCAGTAGTTGTGGCTCGCGGGTTCTAGCACGCAGGCTCAGTAGTGGCACACGGGCTTAGATGGTCCGCGGCATGTGGGATCTTCCCGGACCAGGGCTCGAACCCGTGTCCCCTGCATTGGCAGGCGGATTCTTAACCACTGCACCACCAGGGAAGCCCAGGGCCCAGTTATAAACACACTGTCTATACACATGACTGTGCCCCCAATTTAAAGCCTGTTTCTCTGTCTGCAAACACCCTTGTAAACAGCATTGCTACTGCTTTCAACGAGCCCACAAGTGGCCATTCCACGGGGTTAATCACTCCCCTGTTGCTGAGTACTAAGGCTGGATTTTTTACTTAATTACTGTGCAGTGAACAACATCCTGCATCAAGCCTTTTCTGTTTTGAGGACTGCTTCCTTGCGATGAACTATTAAATGGACCTCCCTCACTGGACAGTGCCTATTGTCATGGAGGTGGGGAAGAGGGCTCAGCTTGAACCACCTCAGGCCACGACTGGGTCATAAGGTGCCTATGAATCACTGTAACATGTCAGCAGAAGGCTCCATCGATGAGGCCCTGAGTGCCCACAGCTGACAGGCCCTTGTGACAAATGTGGCCCAAGTGGCTCACCACACATAAGTGGCTGGATTTGGGGTCCAGGACCCTGCTATCTGGCACATAACTGACCAGCTGAGGGATCAGCCAAAGACAGTCACCCTCAGGCCTACCCATGAGTGGCAAGAAACTGATCCAACCTTGTCTTACTAGGGTAGAGGAACACAAGAGTGGGCAGAAGAGGGCATGGTAGCAGGAGAAGCAGCTGAGTCAGAGAAGCTGGTTTCAGCCAACTGGAGTTATGAGAACAGGTTGTAGTGATCACTTGTCTTTAAGGGACAAGATGACCAGGTCACCAGGGCTGCTGTTGGGTCCTGGATGGAAACAGTGTACCCACCAGGGCCCCACGAGGCCTCATTCAGTAGTGGAACCCTCCTGAGGTTGGCAGTAGAAGCAGCTGAGGAGACGACGGAGCAGGAACTCTGAAATCTGATGACCTGGGCTTATACCCCGGCTCTGCCCCTTCATGGCTATGTGGCCTTACACAAGTGATTTAACCTCTCTGAGCCTCCATTTCCTCATCTGTGCTTCAAAGTGCTGCTGCGAGGATTAAATATGGATTAATTCATTTGAGAATATTTAGCAACAGTATGCATGTAATAAGTGTTGATTTATTATCAACATCACCCACACAGTAAATCCCATCCCCCAGGAACCTTGAGGGGCCAGTCTGGAGGCCTGGCAAAGTTTGGGTATCAGACTTCTTGACCTTCTTTTTTACATACCACAGGCCACCTTCTCTCAGGTCCCTCTGCCTCGAACTTTCTTCCCTCCCCTACTCTCTCCTGACTCCCACTGTCCCTCATGTCTCCATCCACCCCCAGATGTGGTCAGTGCCCCCATTCTACAGTCCCAGCACCATGCAACTGTCCTTCAGAGCAGTTAACTCGAGTTTGGTATCACACCTTTATGGAAGTGATCATTATGTTTGCCCCCCCAGCAGACTTTAAGCTCCCTGGGGGCCAGAACCAGGTCTGCTGTGCTCACCAGTGTCTTTAGAGAGACTGCATTAAGCATTTATGGCTGTTGATAAATGAGTAGACACAGGTGTACTTCTAGTAGTTCAAATACTGTCATGGGACCTCCCTGGTGGTCCAGTGGCTAAGACTCCGTGCTCCCAATGCAGGGGGCCGGGGTTTGATCTCTGGTCAGGGAACTAGATCCCACATGTTGCAACTACGAGTTTGTACGCCGCAACTAAAGATCCCGCACGTGGCAACGAAGATCAAGCATGGCGCAACAAAGACCCAGTGCAGCTGAATAAATAAATAAATATTTAAAATAAACAAATACCCCCAAACCCCCCAAAACTGTCATGAATGTGATCACATTTCTGCCAAGTGAGAAACTGTATAAAGGAGAAAAGAAACTAACTTCTTGTTGGCTCACTTTAAAAGCAAAAGAAAACATGGAGCTGGCAGGGTGGGGATGGAGGGCAGGGACCAAAACTGGGGATAATTTCAAACAAGGACAAGAGATAATTCCAGATTCACAGGATGCTAGAGCTGGGGAACACCTCACAGACAGCCTAATGACTAGGCTGCCTATTCTAGGCCTTTGCCCTCACAAACGGGCACTGTGCAGCCCACAGAAGTGGCTGGTCACCTCGAAGGCATGATTTCTAATCCGGGGCTCGGATCTGTCAGGTTGTATAGCCAGGTCCTCTCACCAAACCCACCTCTATCAATCAACAATTAAAAAACATTAACAAGATTTAACAGATGTTTATTAAGCACCAACTTTGTGTCAGCATTGTTGCAGGTGCTGGGGACACAGTAGTGGACACAAGAGATAAATCCCTGCCCTCAGAGAGTTTACATATTTGAGTCTTTTATTTTGCCCTGTGTGGGCAGCAGCCGAAGATGGCAGGGGGTCTGGAGAGGTACAAATAGAATGTTCCTTACATTCTTCTTTCTTTTTTAAAAATAAATTTATTTATTTATTTATTTTATTTTTGGCTGCGTTGGGTCTTCACTGCTGCACTGCTTCACAGGCTTTCTCTAGCTGCGGTGAGTGGGGGCTACTCTTCATTGCGGTGCGTGGGCTTCTCATTGCGGTGGCTTCTCTTGTTGCGGAGCACGGTCTCTAGGCGCGCGGGCTTCAGTAGTTGCGGCACGCGGGCTCAGTAGTTGTGGCACGTGGGCTCTAGAGCACAGGCTCAGTAGTTGTGGTGCATGGGCTTAGTCGCTCCACGGCATGTGGGATCTTCTTGGACCAGGGCTCAAACCCGTGTCCCCTGCACTGGCAGGCGGATTCTTAACCACTGCACCACCGGGGAAGCCCTGTTCCTTACATTCTTGGTTAAGTCTGCTTCAACTCACACTTCTATTATGAAACACCATTTAAATCTGGCCAAGGCTGAGACGTCAACAGGCAGTGGCAGGTGGTTGGTAAGTGATTGGGACAAGAGCATGTCATGATTTTAGGGGCGGGAAGCAATCCCTCTGGGCTGGGATGGTCAGGGAAGGCATCCTGCAGGAAGAGGCAGCTGAGCTGAATCATGGGGGTAGGAAAGCCTGAGAGGGGCAATAGAGGTCCCTAATACAATCATCCTTAACTGATCACCTCTAAAGAAGTCTTCAGAGGGCTTAAGGGCCCCACAGAGCAGTGAGTTCTGACCACCTCCATCTATGGCTGGGTGATCTCGGGCAGGTTACCTCACTGCTCTCAGTTTCCAGTTTCTCATCTGAAAAACGGGCAAACGTCCCTGCTTTGCAGGGTCACTGTGTGAAATGTAAATGAGAGACTGAAGTGGGAGCTCCGTGAATGGAACATAAATTAAAAATAAATAGGGCTTCCCTGGTGGCGCAGTGGTTGAGAGTCCGCCTGCCGATGCAGGGGACATGGGTTCGTGCTCCGGTCTGGGAAGATCCCACATGCAGCGGAGCGGCTGGGCCCGTGAGCCATGGCAAAAAAATAAAAAAATAAATAAATAAATAAATAAATAAATAAACACAGGGACTTCCCTGGCAGTCCCGTAGTTAAGGCTCTGTGCTTCTACTGCAGGGGACACGGGTTCGATCCCTGGTTGGGGAACTAAGATCCCACATGCCACGCGGCATGGCCAATAAATAAATAAATAAACACACACACACACACACACACACACACACACACACACACACAATAATTTTTAACATTCATATAGCATTTACTATACATCAGGCACCGTTCTAAATGCTTCCCTTAGAAGAAAGTAGTATGACTGTCCACATTTTACATATGAGGAAACTGGAACAGAGAGGTTAAGTGACTTGTTAAGATCATACAGTTGATAAGTAAGTAGGGTCAGGATTCAAACCCAGGCAGTCTGGTTCTGCATTCCATATTCTTAGCCACTGTGCCATACAGCCATATTAGTATACAAAAAATAAGTGCTCATCATTAGTATCCAAAAGGTGGTAAGCAGTTGGGGCTATATTTTCCCAATGAAAAAGCTCAACTTTGGGGGGCAGTTTTAAGGCAAGAATGAAGCCTTGTGGTTTGGAATACTACTGGAAGCCTAGGGGTCCCAGCTGGGGAGTCAGCCCCTGGGGCTGTTCCCTCCCCATCTGGGGTCAAAAATGTCCAGTCCCAGAAGAGAGTCTTTTTCTGAGTGACATACAGTCTTTTGGGTCTTGGAGCAAGAAGCTCCCTGTAGCAAGGACCAACCCCTCCATTTGGGGCAGCTAAGTTCTGAAGAGGAAGGGGAAGGCTCAGGCCACCCAGTTGAACAGTGGTGGACCCAAGCTGCCTCCCAGTGTCCTCTGGGCTCCCCAACCTGCTGCCTCCTTTGAACGCAATGACCTTGTGGTTTAATGAGAGTCTGACAAAGCTGGGGAGCACACTCTGCCTGGCTCTGGGCTGTCCAGGGTCTGACAACTTGGAAAACAACATTCTGAGAACATGCCACCTTCAATTTGTCACCCTTGGTGACTTTCATTCTGCTCTATTTAAGTAGGCACTGTTGAGAATTCTGCCTTTCCAAAACAAGGCCCAGAATGACAATGCATACACACAGAGGCTCTCAAGGAGCCTCAAACAAAGCAGAGCTGACTGAATGCACTGGATTTGAGAATTGGGGGAGCCCAGCTGGGTGACCCTGGACATGGCCTGGGACAAAGTCCAGCAGCCACCCTCTGGTCCTTCACAGCACAGTGTGGGAGAAAGAGCACAAGTGCGTTCAGACAGACTTGGGATGAAATCTTGGCTCTATAATGGTAGGTGAATCAATTAAATTTCTAGACTCACTCTTCTCCACTGCAAAATGGAGACAACAGAGCCGCTTCAAGGGATAAATGAAAAAATATGTTTTGTGAAGCACCAGCCCGTGGCCTGGCACAGAATAGGTGTGTGAAAATGTTAGTTCCTTTCTTCACCATGTCTACTGCAGTATGAGAAAATTAGCATCTGTACTCTTCTAGTTGTTGAAATAATGTCCCAGAAGAGGAGGGAAAACTATAGGCCCAAAGAAGTTGACAAGAGTATTATCTAGCAAAAAAAAGTAGAAACAGCATAAATGTAGGATTGTACTGGCAGTTAAAAATTTTGCTTATGTAAACCACGGAGCAAAAAAAAACAAAACCGAAACAAACAAAAACTCATGAGTAAAACATATGCAAAAGAGTAACAACTAGGGCTTCCCTGGTGGCGCAGTGGTTGAGAGTCCGCCTGCCGATGCAGAGGACGCGGGTTCGTGCCCCGGTACGGGAAGATCCCACATGCTGCGGAGCGGCTGGGCCCGTGAGCCATGGCCGCTGAGCCTGCGCATCCGGAGCCGGTGCTCCGCAACGGGAGAGGCCACAACAGTGAGAGGCCCACGTACCGCAAAAAAAAAAAAAAAAAAAAAAAAAAAGAGTAACAACTATAATTATGACACAAGAGAAAATGCACCTGGACAAGGGCTAAAAAAGTATGGCATACTGAAAATTATGATGTGTCAGGGCAGTGGGACAGAGTGAATTTTTCCTTTTTTAAAATTTAGAATTCTAGTAATAGTGCTTGGACACTAGAGGTGTTTTAAAAAAAAAAAAGGGTGAGAAATAGATCAGGTAATGAGAGGTGTAGTAAAAAGCAAGTGTTATGCTGTGTTGGGCTATTTTCTGGGGGCCTGCCTGCACTCAGGTCATGGACGGAAGGAGGGTGTACCTTCTGTGTTCACCACGATGATTCCCTGCACGCCCTTCTGGCTCTGAAGTCGCTTCAGTGTCTCCTCCACCTCTGCCTGCCAGAGAGAATAAGACCAAGGTTAGGAGGGGTCAGGAAGGCTGGATCAACTCCCTCACAGCCCTGGCAGATGAATCACACATTCCAACAACAAACAAGTTAACACCCAGGCACGTGGCACTTCCTGAAAGCTCCCCAGGCCTATTTGGAATGGTCCCTAGGCCACCACCAGCATCTAAACCATCATCTTCCCAGTACGGGGTGGGGCTGTGCTCCTGGCCCTTTGCCCACCAGGGGCCCTTTGCCCCTCAGCTGTTGGGGAGCAGAATTCAAATACCATTCCCAGGAGTACAGGCACATCCATGACTCACATATTTGGTACAGCTGGGGGACAAACCAGAGGACTCCAATGATTTAAAAAATCCAAACAGGGGTGTCTAACAGGAAGGAGACATATCATCATTTGTGGCCCAAAGAGCACAAATGAAAACATTCCAAAGGAAGCAAAATGATCCCATGAGGATAGACTCAGTGACCTAATAAGCTGGCACCTAAGATAGGGTGACACGTGACACACAGCCATAGCAAATACTAAGGAAGGGGCTCATTAATCCTGCATCTCCGGGTGCTAGTCTGGGTGGGACACTCTGGCACATGGAATTTGTAAACAGAGTGGACAATCAGACTTTGGGCCCTCACCTTGCCATGCAAGCCCTTCTCTATTATTATTCCCATCTCTTTTACCCTTTCATCCACTCTCCACCTACATGTCCATACCTCCCTGTCTCCACATCTCTTTACCCGAACAAGGCCTCTTCTCTGCTGAAATCCAGCAAATTCTTCCAGATCATCTAAGATATTACCTCCTCCATGAAGCCTTGACTGTACCTCTCTGGGGATGCATTAGGTACTGCTTTACTTGGAGTCTCTATAATGGTCTGCAGAGTAGGGGCTCAATAAATAGCTGTTAAACTGAACTAGGTCTAACTCTTCCTGTGGACGGAGACTGGCCCGAAGTGTTTGTTCTCAGGAGGTCCCTTCTGTACCCATCCAGAATCTAGTTAGAAGCTCCTCACAGGCCGAGAGTCAGACTATGTTGGAAACAGAGGCTCTGTTCACCAAGAGAGTGGCCCCCCACCCTCATGGGCTAATGAGTTGGCCCAGGGGAGGAGCTTCTAAACAGTGGACGGAGACAGCACAAAGATTGTTTTTCTAGTAGGCACAAGCCTCACAATCCAGTCTCTGCCACCCACTCCCCAATGACATGTGAATACTCTCAAATGCCAGAGGGAAGGGCAAACAAGTTCCTCCTACAAAATGGCAGAGAGCCTGATGCCTCTATAACCTGGAGCCTTGGTAAAAGGACAGGGCTAGCTATGTGGATGTGAGAGTATAATACAGTGGGTTATACATGTATGAGATCATAATTCATTCAGCAGACTTTCAGTGAGCTCCTACTACACACTATTCTGGAGAGGAGCGGTAAAGTAGGATAGTGGTCAAAACTACACAGTACTCACTCTGACCTGGTAACCCTCCTGGAAATTCATCCTAAGGAAATAATCCAAAAGAACTAAAAGAACACAGCGAGATGTTTGCTGCAGTGACATCTGCAATAACAAAAAAGCAGGAGGAGCCCCAAATGCCCAGTAATTAGGGAAAAGGCCAAGGAAATTTTGGAATGTCCATTCACAGGAATATAATGCATACATTAACAATGCGGATCAGATATTTATACCACCACAAAGAGAAAGTGCTGCGAGATTGCATACACGTGAAAACAAGAAGAGGGCTAGAAGGATTATGGAAAAAAAAAAAGCCACATTGAGAGCAGAGAAGTATAGATTAGGTTTTCGTTTCTTTTTTTTAAACAGCCTCTTTTACTCTATTATATTGTTGCTATTTTTTATATAATAATTCCACATATATATCTATTTATTTGGCTGCATCGGGTCTCAGGTGCGGCACACAGCATCTTTCGCAGCGGTGCTTGGGCTTCTCTCCAGTTGTGGCTCGTGGGTGTGTGAGCTCTGTAGTTTGCAGCATGCAGCCTCTCTCCTGGAGGCGCGCGAACCCAGTAGCTGTGGCACGCGGGCTTAGTTACCCAGCGGCATGTGAGATCTTAGTTCCCTGACCAGGGATCGAACCCACATCCCTCGCATTGGTAGGCGGATTCTTTACCACTGGACCACCAGTGAAGTCCCCATTGTTTCTATTTAAAAACATTTTTTAACCCATCTCTCTGTGTATCCAAGCAATCCGACATCTCTGACTTGGGAACTACAGGGCTCTGACATTCTCAACATTATGAGAATAAGAATATATAGGAATAAGTAGGATGGCAATTTAGGACAGCTCAAACAATCTGCAATCAAACTGGGGATGGGGCAAACTAAAACCAAAGATGCCAGAATCGAAGTCCAAAATACCTCTGAAGATTGGAAAGTGAGGCTGAAATGAAAAAGATGAAATTTCATAAGACTGCTATTCATTCAATAACTATATGGGAAACTTCTATGTGCCAGATGTTGTTTTAGGCCTAGGGATGCTGTATTGAACAAAATACGACAAAAATCCCTGCTCTCATGAAGCCGATATTGGTGGGTGGAGGGAGGGAATCAGACATTTTAAAAAAACATAAATAAAATACAAATGTCAAATACAGTAGGGATGGGGGAGCTGGAATGCAGGGGCTGATGGCAATTTTAAACAAGGTGGTCAGAGAAGTCCTCACTAAGGTGATAGTTGAGTAGAGATCTGAAAGGAAACGAGGGAGCTAACCATGCAGATTTCTAGGGAGAGTGCTCCAGAAAAAAAGCAAAGGAGCCAGTGTGGCTGAGGGCAGTGAGTGGCAGGCAGCCAGATGAGGGAGGGAGCCAGGATCAGACTAGATTTCAGGGGGTCTCATAGGCCAGAGTAATGACTTTGGTTTTCAATGGGGAGGGTGTGAGGAGCCACTAGCAGGTTTTGAGGTGAGCAGTGACAAGATCTCTTTCAAAAGGATGGCCCTGGCTGCTGTGTGGAGAATGGACTGCAGGGGGCAAGCACAGCCTGCCTGAGCCTGGGCCTGGCATGTGCTGCTCCTTCTGAAAGCAGCAACCTTCTCTCCCTCACTCAGCCACTTGATGTAACTAACTCCCAACTCTTCGGACTCAGCTCATGAGCCTCCTATGGGAGGCCTTCTCTGACACCTGCTCCTCTTCTAGGTACCCACGCACCCTGACTCCACAGCACTTGTCACAATGGAGTGTAACTGCCTGTTTTGCATCTGTCTCCCCCTCCAGACCCAAGGCACCCTGGGAGCAGGAACCTAGACTTTGTAATCCCAGTACCTGGTACAGCATAGGCTCAATAGATACTTAAGGAACAAATAAAAACCATTTCTACAACCATGCTTTACAAAAATCAACCTTTTTAAGTATAGTACCCAGGGTGAAAAGGAGCTAAGGTTTAGTTGATCCTAAATTTAATGAGAACCAACTACTGAGATCTGGCTGCTTAAAAAGTAAACACACTTACCAAGAAAAGGAGGACATACACATATACAATGACCAACCCAGAATCTGCTACATTAGGATGAATGTTTTCAGACACGTCTCATCTGAACCTTCCATGGTTAGTATGATCTCCATTTTACAATGAGAAAAACCAAGGTTCAGAAAGGAGAAGAGTTTTTGCCCAAGGACACACAGCAGATCTCAAGAGAAGAGCTGAGGGACTTCCCTGGTGGTGCAGTGGTTAAGAATCTGCCTGCCAATGTAGGGGACACGGGTTCAATCCCTGGTCTGGGAAGATCCCACATGCTGCGCAGCAACTAAGCCTGTGCGCCACAACTACCGAGCCTGCACTCTAGAGCCCACGAGCCACACTACTGAGCCCGAGTGCCACAACTACTGAAGCCCACTCACCTAGAGCCCGTGCTCTGCAACAAGAGAAGCCACCGCAATGAGAAGCCCTCGCACTGCAAAAGAGAGTAGTCCCCGCTCACTGCAACTAGAGAAAAGCCCAAAATGCAGCCAAAAATAAATAAATAAATTTTTTAAAAAAGAGAAGAGCTGAATATACCACTGACCACAAATGATGAGGTCCCAGTCCTCAGGGAGCTCACATTTTGGTGGAAGAGACCTTCAAAAACAAATGACCAAGATTCTTGCAGGGTGCAGGGATGGGGTGGGGGGTGGGAGTGGGGGACAGGAGGATGCTGCTTGACAGGTGTGGTCAGGAACACCTGAAGATGTAATCTTTAAACCAAGAACTAAATGATGAGAAAGAAAAGCACTCCACGCAATGGGATGAAAGCAAAGGCAGTGAAGTGGGAAGGAGTCTGGCATGTTCAAAGGAATAAAGAGAACCAGTAATGCCAAGGTTTTTGATTCTTTGCTAATCTGACAGGCAAAACCCAAGTAACAGAAAGCCAACTTTTCTTTAATGTTTAAGAATTATCAGTGAGGTTCGTCAGAAAAATAAAAAACAAAAAACTTATCAGTGAAGTTAAAGAGGAATTTGCTTGCATCTCTCCTTTTCTGAGTCTTGATTTTTCTATAAATCTTATTGATTTTCAAAAACTTATGTTAGAAATATTAGACTTTTGTCCATCATATAAATTACACTTCTCCCACTTTTCAAATGTAACCTTATGATTTTTTTCAATAATCAGAAGTTCAAAATTTTTATGTAGTCAAATTTAATAAAAATTTTTTCCTGGAAGACTAGAAAATAGCTTCTCCAATCTGACCCCAACCAGTAGCGTGGGGCTAGGCCTGGGTGAGTGGGGGTCATGAGGTCTAGAGGAGGCATTGCACACCTGCTTTCAGGAGAAAATGCTTAAAACAAACTTCAAGTTCAGCCCTGAGGAGCCAAGAAAGAAAACAAATGATGCCAAAAAGACACAAGCAGCAAAAGAGACATCTGCAGATGGGGAAGGAGTCCTAGTTAGGCATCCAAGTCATGCCACCTTTGTCTTTAAAGTTTGTCATCCTGCAGTGCTAGCCAACTGGTATCAGAAATATCTGAGTGGATATTCTGGGTCAGCTCACATCACCAAATTCCTGTCCTGCTCCTAGAGACAGCCCAACTGGTATACTCAGCACCCGGACTCTTTATTACTATTAACATGGGTGTCTGCATCAGAGAAGGGTTCTCTAGTTCCCAGCTGCATGTTGCTGACAGACAAAACACACACACACAAAACAAACAAACAAACAACAAAAAACAAGCAGCAGTAAAACTCCAGGATAATTCATTGGTTTGGCATAGGAGGGATAACCATCTGAAGCAAATGATTCACAAAGGAACTGTGACCAATTTGACTAATAAGCATGAAATTTTTAATTGCTATAAAACAAAAATTAATTAAAAGGAGGGAAAAACATTTGCATCAAATAGAACAAAGGAGTAATTCCAAAATATCACACAGAATGATTATGTTTTTGAACGCTGGCAGTATTATGGCAAAACTGGTACGAAGGCAATACGACCTTTTGGGAAAGCTACAGGACAATACTATTGCGAGAACCATAAGTGCTGGTCCCCTTGCCTCAGAAATTCTTTTCCTGAGAACTTCTCCTAAGGAAATAAACTAATAAATTTTTTAAAAAAGACAAAGAAAACAAACTCTACGCATTCAGAGACATTCATCACAGCGTTATCTCTGTTAATGAACTAGAAGCAACCCAAATGTACACCAGGGGAATGATTTGGCAAATTATGGTAAAAATATTTCACTGACTATTATGTAGTTACTAAAAATGATTCATTACAAAGATGATGCAGCAACAAAGTTATACGTCTTTGGACATTAAAACAAACAAACAAAAAACTAGCAGGTACATCTTGAAAAATAAGCATATGTGAACAAAGAGGAAGGAGAATGTACAAAGATGAAAATACTTGTGTGATGGAGTAAAACTGGATGCTAATTATGGATGATTTTTATATCACCTCACCATCCTAAGGGGCAATTTGTCAGTTTCTACCAAATGTTGAAATATGCATGCCAGAAGTACCACCACTATATAACACTAACATAAGTGCAAAAAAAAAAAAGACAAAAATAATACTGCAGCATTGTCTGGATTGAAAAACTGTAAACCATCTAAATGTATATACTGCAATAGAATATGAATACAGTCCTTTAAAAGAATGAAGTAGATTTGTATTTATCGACATGGAAAAATATTTGATATCTTTTAGTGAACAGAGTAGGCTGCAGAATGAGATTATCTATACATATTAGCTTAAAGTAAACTTAATATGTATAAATACATATGTTCCAGTTTCATGTAATAAACAGGCTATATATAAATGTGCTTATGCACTAAACAAACCTGGAAGGAAACACACTCACTGTCAACAGTCATTACCAGAGGGAAGTGAGATAGGGACCACCTACACTTTCTACATTACATACTTTGGTACTGCTTGAATTTGTTAAACTGTGCATCTAAATATGTTTTGCTTTTATGAATATAAACACACAACAGCATGGTACAGGTTGCAGGAAGCTACCATTTGTGTAAGAAAAAGAGGGGGCATATATTCATGCTTGTATAGATATATTAATAAAAGAAACTAACAATGTTTCTGAAGGAGACTGGGCCTGGGTGTCAGGGTTGGGTGGGAGATTTATTTTTCCCTTAGATCCTTTCAGATTATTATTATTACTTGTTTTTTTTTTTTTTTTGCGGTACGCGGGCCTCTCACTGTTGTGGCCTCTCCCGTTGCGGAGCACAGGCTCCGGATGCGCAGGCTCAGCGGCCATGGCTCACGGGCGTAGCCGCTCCGCGGCATGCATGTGGGATCTTCCCGGACCGGGGCACGAACCCGTGTTCCCTGCATCGGCAGGCGGACTCAACCACTGCGCCACCAGGGAAGCCCTATTATTACTTTTTTTACTGTAAGATTTATTTGTTAAAAATTTTTTTTAGTTTAAAAAGTGATGTGAAAGATGAAGTTACTTCATCTAAACTAGCTAACTATATAAAGCAAAGTATACAGCTAAACTATATAAAGCAAAAACTGAAGAGAAAATGACTAATAGGAGTAATATGCCTAATTATAAGTCGTCACCTCCAGGTCACGGCACTGTTTCTTATTCCTTTTCAATTTTTCTTATAGACTTTAAATTCTTAAATAAGATTTCCGAAAACCATTCACATGATTTAACATTTAAAAGGTCTTTTCAAGTTTTTTACAAGTTGGGAGGATTAAAAACACAAGAAAACAAACCTGTAAAGGCGTAAAGAGCCCACAGTTCTAGCCAGCAAGGCAGGAACCCAAGGGTGGATCCCGCTCGTTTCTGACTCATGCACCATGTCCCAGCGTCTCGAAAGAACCACAGGGGCAGAAAGGCAGCAGTCGAGCTTATAGGGTTCAAATACACCTCCGCCATTTCCTGGGGCAAGGCACTTACCTTCACCAGGCTTTAGACTCCAAGTATGTAAAAGGGGGATAATGGTTGTACCTACTTCACAGAGCTACGGTGAGGAGGAAGGGCAGGGTAGGTAAAGCGCTTAGCAGTGCCTGACACGAATTAAGCTTCCCGGAGGTGTAATCATTATTGTTGTTATCTAGCAACAAGGCCCAGGATGAGGCCTGTGGGCCTGCCTCCCCATCTCCGTCAATCCTTCGCCGAGGCCCAAGCAACTGCTTCCGGTCTAGGGACAGCGGGATCCGGTGTCCGCTCGGTCTAGTCTGGAGGCCCGCGCCGCCCCGGTTCCGACCTCCAGACAACTCGGCCCCGGCCCCGCCCAGCCCCGCGGATGCCCAGTCCAGCGCTCGGAGCCGCCCCCGGAGAATGGAAGGCCAGGCTCAGGGTGTTGGAAAGTCGTGCTCGGCCACCTCCCGGCCGCCTGCCACAAGCTCCCGGCAGACACTCACCATCTCGGACCGATCCGGTACCTCCGCGTAGCCAGCCCTCAGCCCAGTCGCGCTGCCTCTCTGCGCCTGCGCACAGCCCCCTGTCAAGGCGGACAGCCTCGGTAGCCTATCAGGAGCCAGCATGGGACGGCTGGGCGGGAGGGTAGGCGGATCTTAGCTGCCCCAGGGCTCGAGGGGAACTTGCCCTGTGCCGTCCGAAAGTGAAGAGCAAAGGAGCACTTAAGCTATGGGAAATTCCTAATTCCCACTGTGCCGAAAAGACGCTGGTTCGCGTTGTTCGAAGAGGCTTTCAACTCTCAACCGAGGTCTGAGCTGGATCTGCAGGTTCTGGGTGGAGGGTGGTGAGCGATTCTGAAGGCGAGGACGGGGGTTGCCGAGACCTCCTTTCAGGCAAAATGAGGAGCGAAGCCAAAAAGCTCCGAAAACGCCGGAAAATCCGGAGTTCGGGCTGGAGTCAAGCGTCCCTGGGGTCTCCAGAGCGACTCCCTTGGGAATATTCCATGCAGGCTCTGAGAGAAAAGGCCAGGTCTAGCCTGGGAGTCTGTAGCCTTTGAACCCCGAGCTCAGCGGCCACTCGGTGTTCCCTTGGAGAAACCACCTCACAATTCTGTGCTCCCTCATTTCCTCACCTTCTTCCTGGAGCCCTATTGTTGCCAAGAAATCTTGGTTCTCTGTGCACCGATGCTGAACAGAAATACGAGACAGATTTTGGAGGATAAGAGAGATGGCTTTATTCCTCTGCCAGGCAGAAGGGAAGACACAGCAGGCTAGCGCCTCAAGAACTGTGTGTGTCCCCCCCACCCCCAAACGGAGATTTTTATATGTGGGGCTCGCAGTCCCCGGTATATAAGGATCAAAGTAGTGAAGGTCTCGCATTCTTTTTCTCCTTGCATTATTTCAAAACAGTCATAGCTGGCGTTACGCAGTCCGGTAATTGGGTCCCTTTGTCTCTGGTTTATCTGCCTACGACCTTCTTTCTGAAATGCAAAAGCTACAGGGGGTGATTTGTTACCAGGGGGCGCAGGGAATATAAACACCAGGACCACGATGTAATTTACATAAAGTTTGGGGTTGATAGGCCCAGGATGTAACTCATACAGCGTTAGCGTGATAGGTGCAGGATGTAATTTACATAGTGTCAGGGAGTGAGGTTAGCTTTGTGAAGTACAAATCTAGTTACAGACGCTACCGAGTAGTAACAGTTAAAATAAAGCAAGGAGTGATTAACACTTTCAGGCCAGGTTATGTTTTCTTCTCCAGCCTGTTCACTGTTCCCTTTACTTTCCCTGTTCTCAGGAGAGGGGAAAAAAAACACCTCACTTCTATTTTTATTGCAACACTATGTTGTTCCGTTTTCCACAAAAATTTATGGGTTCTCTAGCAGGAAATAATTTGCTAATTAGTTAGCCTCAGCTTACAGTGTTTCTTTGAGGCACTGGAGCTTGCTGAATTCAACGCAGGTGATCTATCTCCAAAAATTCATTCCACTGTAGCCTCTTTCAATTGGGGGAGGATTTGGTTTTCCTTCTGGGGCATCTGCATATTAAGAGGATTGAATAGTGACTTTACAGTGAGGAAACCTGGCAGGCACCATCTTAACCAGAGGATCAAGGTTAACATAACTGGTAATGGGATATATTGATATGTGCTCTCTGATATCATGCACCAAGGGCACACCACCTCTATGGTGTTTTTCACAAAAAAAATCCATGGCCTTAACCGTAAGAAAACATTAACCAAACTTAGGATATTCTACAAGGTGCCAGATCAATACTCTTCAAAAAATGTCAAGGTCTCAATGAGGAACTGTCACAGATTGGAAGAGACTGAGAAAAACGACACTGGTGGGAAAACTGGTGATACCTGTATAAAGGTTGTAGTTTAGTGTCATTTTACCGATGTCAAGTTTTTATAATTGTACCAAGTTATATGGGATGTTAACATTGGGGAAAGCTGGGTGAAGTGTGTGCAGGAGTTCTCTGTACTATACTATTTTTTTGCAACAGCTCTGTAAGTCTAAAATTATTTCAAAGTAAAGTTAAAAAAAAGGATTGGATACAAAGAAATGATGATTGAATCTGGAAACATTATAAAAGCATTTAGCAAGGAGAAGAAGGGCTGCAGTGACTGGACCTCAAAATATCCTGGGAGATAAGCACAGGATGATCATCACCACCATCTTACACATGGAGAAACAGACTGAGGGGGTGAATGAATTGAACAAGATCACAATCACAGAAGCAAAAAGTTCATGTGACTGGAGCCAGAGTAAGAATTGAGGAGTTGGAAGTAGTCAGGACCTTGAGTGACAGGCTTATGAGTTTTGGAGTTTATTCTGTGGCAATGGAGGAACCACTGTAATATTTTAAGACGGGAGCACCATGAGACAACTCTTCCACAAATCATTCTGAGGCGGCACAGATGGACTGGAGAGAATGGAGGCAATGACAAGAAGTTGCTACAATCAACCACGGTAGGGGATGATGGATGTGGGCTGTGGCAATGGGGGCAGCTCCGAAATAAGTGATACAAAAGTTTTGGAAATGGATTTGATAGGATTTGGAGACCAATTAGATGGAACAGCTGAACTGGTTATGGAAGACTCCCAGTGTTGTTTTGAGTAGCAGTACAGCAAGACGTTTAAGCACGCAGTCTTTGGAATCAGACAGTCCTGGATTCTAATTTGCACTCTTGCCACTTAATAGCTGTGGACACTTCAAGTTACTCAATTACGTTGAGCCTATTTTCTATTCTATAAAACAGAGATAATCATTCCTCTCTGAAAGTGACCAGGAAGACTGACAGTGCATGTAGCATATCTAAGTGTCTAGGACATAGTAATAAATGTTGACAGTTGTCCTGGACTAAGTAAATATAGGTGTGATATTGGTCGCTAGGATAGAGAAGATAAATAGGTCTGAATTAGAAATGAGGAACATAACAGCATGGCTATTTTCAGCAATCTGCAGGTATGACTGAAAATTTTCAAGGTCCTTCCCTGTGAGTTTCTTTGAGGAAACCCTCCTGCCCACAGCATCTCTGCTCAATGGGAACCTGTTCATAAGGGACCAATACTGTCCTTCCTAGGTCTCCACTGAAGACCTGGAAGATTCCCGTGGATCCTTCCCCTAAATGTCCTGACCGCAAAGGAGCCCTACAGACATATGGGAATTGACCAATGAAATGAGCTGCGAGTGACAGCAGTTTCTGTTCTGGAGCTACACAATGTGAGACACTCTGAAAAGTCCAGAGAATAGCAGCCAGTCAGTCATAGCTGAGTCCCAGTTTGATGCCTTATAGGGTTTGGGGCTGGACAGCCAAATGGTCAGTAAAAGTAACTACGTATTTTCCCATGGAAGATTTCCTCACGCTGGGGGGAACATGTCTTCCCTCTTTTTTTTAGCCACGCTGAAAACTAGAGCTTTCTAGCTGCTTATATAGGACAGAATAAATAGGATAGGGCCTACTTTGCAGGATCTGGAAGGAACCTGCCCTCCAGTCACTGTTAGATCAGGATATTAAAAAAAACCCACTTCCCTTAGCATCTTTCCCCTGGATCTATTTTAAATAAGAGCATGACCACTTGGTTTCCTAATAAGAAAAAGTCTTGGTAGCCAGCTGGTAATTCTCTATTGAGCATCTATGGCTGGGATCCTGTCTTAGGGAAACCCTTGATTGTCCCAGAAAAGGAGATATCTTCATCTTGGTTCTCTTCAACATAGGCATTACATACAGTCTCACCTGAGTCTTTCTAGTTTTTTTCCTATCTACTCCACAGTACAGGACAGGCTGTAACTTGCTCACTTACAAAAGCAGAGGGGCAGACATCTATATGACCTGTTCACATAGAAGGCTTCCCTGCAAGTGGGGAAAACCTTACTCAAGACTAAAAGAAAAGTGTGCAAATGAAGGACCAAAAAGTTTAATTGTAAACAGTCTTACAGCTTTTAGGGAAATGCAAGTGAGGCATCCCCCTGCAGGACCTTTATAAGAGCACTTCACTCCTTGTGGTATTTGTAAAGTTACCTGAGTGTTTGAAATTACAGTTCAGGAAAACAAAGGAACTCCAATACAGTAATATACAATCCAGTGCTGCCATTCCATTTTTGGTTAATGAAAGCATAGCATATATACAAATAATTTTGTAAATAACTCTAAAAGAAAAAAAAATGAGGGGGGCTGGAGATGCCAATAATATTAAATAGAAGTAGTTAAACTAAAGGAGTTTAAAAGGATGCAGTTACATCCAAAACGAGGGATATAAAAAGAGAAGTCTAATTCCATGAGTCATCCCTAATAACATTTCAGATTATTAACCAGGTAAATAAAAAGTGGCAGAGTGGGTTTGACTGAAATAGTTCATTTAGGATGAGACCTCTTTGGGCAGGTGAGTCATGTTTCACTAAAATTTCAGATGAATTGACATTGGTATGTCAATCTCCTGATGAAAAACTAGTACCTGATTTTTAAATAGAGTTATTGTAAGTCTTATGAAATTACATTCTTCTGCACTCTGATATAAGATCATAAAAGACAGAGCAGTAATTCATTATTATGAGCGGCTGGACCAGTTTTAAATCACTCTATTTGATGAAACAAGTGAGGTCCTTCCCTCCAGACCCAGGCTACGTGAAATGCTGCCTTCCCCAACCTCCCAAAAGAGCAGAAGAATAAGGCAATTGCTCATTTTACTTTGTTTTTATTTCAACATAACATGCAGTAAAAAATTAACAGGATTTATTAGCATTTACAATGCTTACAAAGAAAAAAGGACTCTAAAAGCAATTTAGTTCAGATTTAAGAAATCGCTCTAATTAAACACTTACAATAAATCTACTTCCGAATGATCAATTTGGACCAAAATTTAAGATAGTATTTGGTAGATATTTATGTCTGCTGTCTATTTGCAGTATTTTTATATAACCTCTGATTCTTGGGATATCCAGCCCCCATTTTCCTAACACAGCAGGGAAAGACATATACATGTGGCCATTTAAATTAAAGGAAGAAATGGAGTAAGGGAGATCCCAGGCTGCAAAAATATATACAAGCATTTACCTTTTCCAGAACTAAACGTTTCTTCCATAAAAATATTAAATAGCCAAGCCCTATAGAACTAGGGCCAGGACTACTTCAAATATAACTATTCTGTATTTTAAAAATATACGGCAGAAAGCCTTTTGGATGATATTTATACATTTTTGAACAATATTTCTAGGTCCCTAAATGAATCATCAAGCATTATGTAGAACAAAAAAAGTCTACTTTCTTACATTATCTCTTAATTTAATCTCATAAATCTCTAGTAAATATTGTAGGTAACTACATTTCAATGTGAGCATTCACCTCAACAGGAAGTCTTTATAGAAGGCTTAATCTCCATAGCCATATATTACCAAAATTCAGACTTATATAACGAATGGGTAGTTGGCAGACATTTGCTCTGTAAGACAAAAGCAAGAGTTTTTTTGCCCCCTACCAACAAAAAGGCAGAGTCACTACTTTGAAAACAACTAGGGCTTAGAGACTGTACTACATCTCCTAGAGTAAGCAGAATAAAATCAAAATAAGGATAGGATTGGGGGGAGCCCAATCTCTCCCTTTACACTAACAATTTCTGGATGAGGCAACCCTTTCACTCACGTAAGTCTGCTTTATGATGGCAGTGTTTTAGAGTACAGATAAACAAGTTGCAAAGTGTTTTTGTTGTTTTTCCAAGATGTAAAAGGAAGAGTAGTTAGGGACAAAAACCCCCATTTTCTTTCCATATACAACAGGGGTTTGCTATTCTCTGCTGATTTTTGGCTCAATGCTATTTGTTCATGCTATGGTACTGAAACCTGCCAAAGCCCTTTCTCATGAGTTATGAGGCTGTCAGGGTTTGGCTATGATAGGCACTCAGCTAGCTTCAGCTTCCTCCCACTGTCCATAAAGTCAAACCTCTGACAGCTGTCATCTTAGCCTGTCTAAGCAGGCTAAGTTAAAAAAAATTCCCACAGAGAAGGTCAAAGTGCATTCATTCATCAGTTACTAACAGAGCAATCTAACAGTCATGGGGAAAACCTGTTAAAATTTTTAGAGGTGAACAGAATACCCAGATCAGGACAAGGGAAAGAATGGAAATAACTACTCTAACAGGTGTCAGAGAAATTATCAATTTAAAAAGTTTTAATTCACATACAGAATACATTTCTGTGGTTACTAGAAATGTATTGCAAATAAACGTATTACTCCCTTCTTTTTAGCCGGTAGCACAGCTCTCCCTCCCTAATGAAAATATAATTTTACAGGATGTTTCATTGACCTCTGCTTGGATTAGAAAGCACTCTAGTTATAACTTGAACTCCTTAGCAATAATTAAATGTAACTGAAGTTGTTGGATTATGATAAAATTATAAAGATGCAATTAATATAAGGAACATATAAAAATTGTTGATGGCCTTCAAAGAATTCAGCTAAATTAATTCCAATTCTAGGTTAACTTTTATACAGACAGTGAAGGAAGCATAGTGTTAATATTGTTTGTGAAGTTTAGTATTTGCAAGGCAATTAAAACAAACTTCCAAATGAAGAGAGTTATGCAGTCATTTGCAGGCTGGGACCAACTTCTCTCTGAATTCAAATTAACAAAACTACTTTGTAGAGAGATACAAGAGTCTCACATCTCTCCTTTCTAGAGATAACATCAAAATGATGCATGGATTTCATGCTCCGGAAAGGAAAAACAACAGTCAGGCCAGGCTGAAATAAGAGGGAGAGCACAAGCCAGAAGTTTGCTCACATCCCCAGAAGCTGGGCTATTTTAAACAAATACCTCTTAGCATGAGGCTTAACAGGAAGATCTTACATATTTTAGTCACCAAGGGACTTCCCTGCATATTTTCAGAATCTCTAAAAGAAAAAACCCTACTCCCAAATGAGACTTCTGATACACATATACAAAATTTTTGTTAAGGAAACAATCTAGTGGAATAAGACAAGGCAGATTTCATTGTTGTGTTAATTCCATGTTAAGTAAGGTTTTGACTAGTCATTTGCAGATCTGAGTTCTGGAACATTGAGAAGAAATCCAGAATCACTGGGAGATAAATCTCAACGATAACATTAATTTACTTACACTCAAGGTAACTCTCTAAACAGTCACAGTCCAATTTTACAAGATGTGCAATAGGCAAAGAAGGAAAAGGACAAACATTGCAAATAAGTTCTTGTCCTTTGACGGTGCAAGCTCTCAGAAGTCACTCTTGTCCAAATCCTTCTGTTTCTTCAATAGCAAATAACAGCTTTTCTTTCAGTTGCTCATAGCTCTTGTAGGGTGGCAGGTCCAGGCGGTTAAAACTAAAAGTAAGAATTGTTAGCTTGAGAAAAGGAAATATACTAAGAATCATATGGGCAGTGTAACAATGGTTTTAAAGCCAGGCAAAATTAGGTTCAAATCCCAGCTCTGTCACTGGGCCCCTGAGCATGTGTTTTTCACTTTTCTGAGTCTCGGTTTTTTCTTTGGTAAAATGGGAATAACAATATTTATCTCTCGGATAGAGTGAAGAATAAACAAGCATATATATAGCACAGTACTGGTGCTCAGCAGGTATTCAGTAAAATGTTACTCCTCTCAAGCTTTCCCATCCACCCTAATCTATATGTGGTCAGCAAACTTTTGCTGTAAAGGGTTAGACAGTAAATACTTCAGGCTTTGTGAGTCATAGGTCTCTTATCAAAAGGTTTTAAGTATACCCCATTAAGAATAAAAAAGTTTTCGGCTCTAATATCTAATATGTTGTTCTGACTGAATTTCTTTGTCCTATTCTTAGCTGTGAGTTTTTAAAGGCATCTTCTAATTTGGGGCCATATTAAGAACACCTTCACAAGGTAACAGGTAGTGAATCTGCCCTAAAGCCTTAGCCCTCTGCTATATTTTTAGGATAAGGTGCAGGTAGATGTTTGGCAACAGAAGAAATAATGTTATCCACAAAGGGAAAATAAATTTATGGTTATGGAAATGAACAAATGGAAACATGGAACTTGAAAAAGTAATGAGGCTGGTTTTCATGTGTGACTGAGATAAGCTATTCACAATAATGTAATGGCACAATCGGTTCCAAGTTTTAAAAAAGGGAGAAAAGATCAAATCAAAATATATGTGTACAAGATGAATGTAAAAAAAATCAACTGTATTTCGATATACTAGCAATGAATAATCTGAAATGAAATTAAGAGAACAATTCCATTTATAATAGCTTGAA
>NW_021146236.1:0-25000 GCF_002837175.3 Physeter macrocephalus
AGGACTGGGAGAAAAAGGACAGGGCCTGGCGGGGGCGGGGAGCAGGAGTGAGGACGTTGGAGGTTAAGCTCTGGAAGAGGGGGCAGCTGAGGACTGGGTGTGGCTGGCGTGAAGTGGAGAGTGAGGTCCCTGGGGCTGAAGAGATCATGTCAACAGCGCTGATAAGTTGAGTGAGTCACCCAGGTGGGGTGGCAGTCAGGGTTAAGAGGAGGAGAGCGTGGGTTTGAAGGTCATCTGGGGGATGGACTCCTCGCTCTATCCAGATGAAACGTCTTAACCTCAGTTTCCTCATTTGTGATATAGTCTGAACTGTTTTTACACAACACTTCTGACACCACGCGCGTGTGTTTGTGTGTGTCTATGTGCTGTTTTTCCCCTCTCACTCCAACCAATTCTCTGGACACTAACTGGGGGTCCTACAATTCAGTTCAACTCTGACGCTATCTACCAGAAGTTAGCACAGATACCACGAGTTAAGGGCTTGTTCCCCCAAGACTTGTCCCCATCTGAGGTGCCAGTTGCAAGTCCCAGGTTGTCGCGGGTACTATAAATTCAGAGTGTTCCCACAACTCCCTCCTCAGGTCCAGTTATTCTTTAGGACAACTAGAGACAGCCAGGACAACTCAACTCAGGAAAGTGCTTTACTTAGTACTACCAGTTTATTAGAAAGGATACAACTCAGGAACAGCCAAACAGAAGAGATGCACGGGGCAAGGTATGGGGGAGGGAAGGTGTGCGGAGCTTCTATGCCCTCCCTGTGCGAGTCACCCTCCCAGCACCTTGCTGTGTACACCGACCTGGAAGCTCTCTGAACTCTGCTGTTCAGCGGCTTTTACAGAGGTTCCATTGCATAGGCGTGATTGAAGACATCATTGCCTATTAGTAATCAACTCAGTCCCCCCGGAGGTCAGTGATGGGGCTGAGAATTCCAACCCTCTATTCACATAGTGGATTCCTCTGGTAACCAGCCCCCATCCTGAAGCTATCTAGCTCTCCCCACCTCTCCTAGAGTGCCCTCATTAGCACAAACTCAGGTAAGGTTGAAACGGGCTCATTGTGAATAAACAAAGACACTTCTCTCACCTCTATCGCTCAGGAAATTCCAAGGGTTTTAGAAGCTCTGTGTCAGGAACTGGGGACAAAGGCCCCCTGGTGGTCCAGTGGTTAAGAATCCGCTTTCCAATGCAGGGACGCGGGTTCGATTCAATAAGAGGGACTTCCCTGGTGGTCCAGTGGTTAAGAATCTGCCTTCCAATGCAGGGGACGCGGGTTCGATCTCCGGTTGGGGAACTAAGATCCCACATGTCGCAGAGCAACTAAGCCTGTGCGTCACAACAAAGACCCAGAGCAGCCAAAAAAAAAAAAAAAAAAAAAAAGATTCAAAAAGAGAATTTGTTCACATGTCAGAGGGGAAGAATGCTAACAGGAGTCAGAGAAACCTAGGGGCTTCCTGTCTGGTTCCCAGTTGTCTAAGGTAAAATATAATAATAAGCAAAAATATAACATACTAATGATCATTTATTGTCTACTGTGTCACAGACAATGTGTCCAGTACTTTACTGATCCTGAGGGGCTGTGGTGTAACGTGTGTCCCCCCGCCCCGCCCCCTCCCAGAGGCAGAGGAGCACAAGAAGGGGAAAGTGAAATGCTTTCACCCACTCCAGGAGGTGGGGAGAAAGCCAATGCTTCCTGAGTGTTTCATATGCGACAGGCCCAGCATGACTATATGTCTTTTACAGATGAGGAGGGGATTGGAATGATAAAGCGATCTGTCCAAGTTCACAAACTCTGGCTCCCAAACTCTTGCCTTGTAATTTCCTGAGTGATAGGGGTGCTAGGAGCATCTTTTGTTCTAGTATTTGGTTTTTGACCCTGGTTCCTGACACAGAACTCCTAAATCCCTTAGAGCTTCCTGGGTGATAAGGAGGAATGTCTTTTGTTCTATTGAGGTGGCTCTAGACAAGTCCTGGATGGCTCTAGGAAGGGGCCTGCTCATCAGAAAGACCAAGCCATGATTAGATGCTTGGAACTTTCAGCCCCACGCCTCATCCTCCAGGGAGGGGAGAGGGGCTAGAGATTGAGTTAATTAACAATCGATCACACCTACATGGTGAAGCCTCCATAAAAATCCCTAAAATTTGGGGTTCGGAGAGCTTCTGGGTTGGTGAACACATCCACGTGCCAGGAGGGTGGTGCATCCCTACTCCACAGATACAGATGCTCCCACACTTGGGACCCTTTGGACCTCGCCCTTTGTAACTCTTCATCTGGCTGTTCATCTGTATCCTTTATCATATCCTTTATTACATAACTGGTAAATGTAAGTGTTTCCCTGAGTTCTGTGAACAGCACAGCAAATTATTAAACCTGAAGTGGGGTCGTGGAACCTCCGATTTATAGCCAAAGCAGACAGAAGTGTGGGTAACCTTGGGACCCACTACTTGGGACTGGCATCTGAAGCGTGGGCTGTCTTGTGGGACTGAGTCCTTAACTTGTAGGATCTGATGTAAATTTCAGGTAGATATTTTCGGAGTTGAATCGTAGGACACCCCCGGCTCATGTTGGAGAATTGGTTGGTGTGGGAAAAAACCCCCCACATATTTAGTGTCAGAAGGTTTGTGAGTAGAGTGTAAAGGAAACAGAACTTTTTCCTTTTTAGGGTGAGAATACTCCAAGCAGAGGAGTAAACACATGGAATGAACTTGAGGCCTGTGTGAGGACCAGGAGAATTTCAGAGGTTGGGAGTAGGGTCTGTGTGGTGAGGTGTCACAGACAGAAGAGGCTGAAGAAGGAAGCAGGTCTTAATGTGAAGGTTGTTGGAGGCTAAGGAGCTTGCTTTTTAATCTCAAGCTGTTGGGACTTCCCTGGTGGCGTAGTGGTTAAGAATCCGCCTGCTAATGTAGGGGATGTGGGTTCAAGCTCCGGTCCGGGAAGATCCCACATGCCGCGGAGCAACTAAGCCTGTGCGCCACAACTACCGAGCCTGCGCTCTAGAGCCTGCAAGCCACAACTACCGAGCCCGTGTGCCACAGCTACTGAAGCCCACATGCCTAGAGCCCGTGCTCTGCAACAAGAGAAGCCACCACAATGAGAAGCGCGCACAACGCAACGAAGAGTAGCCCCTGCTGGCCGCAACTAGAGAAAGCCCATGCGCAGCAACGAAGACCCAATGAAGCCAAAAAAAAAAATCTCAAGCTGTTATTGGCTAGCTGTTAGCAAGGAACTGACAGCGTCAGATCTGTGTGTTGGCAAAAGCCCTTTGGCTGAAGCATGGCGAATGGATGGGGGTGGGACCGATTTAGGCAGGGGTGGGCAAACTATGGCCTGTGGGTCTGTATCCCCTGTGAGCTAAGAATGGATTTTGCATTTTTAAATAGCTGAAAAGCAAATCAAAAGAAGAGTAATATTTTGTGTCATAGGAAAACTGTATGAAATTCAAATCTCAGTGAAATTCAAATCAAGTTTTACTGGAACACAGCCATGTTCATTTACTTATGTGTTGTTCATGGCTGCTTTTGACCCTAATGGCAGGGTTGTGACAGAGATTGTATAATATTCAAGTACCTAAAAAAATAGCCTTCATTTTGCCTCTTGGCTCACAGAGCCTCAAATACTTATTATCTGGCCTTTTATGGAAAAAATTTGCTCACCCCTGAATTAAGTGATTATTAGCATTTCAGGCAAAAGGCCCGTATTAGGATAGTGACAGAGGGGAGTGGGGAGATGGAGAAAACTAAATGAATTTGGGAAATATTCAGATTTCTGGGTTGAACACTGCATGAATGGTGGTGCTAGCCAGGCCAGAAATACCAAGATGAGGAGTGGAACTAGGGGGCAGGAGGGAAGAGTGAGAACAGTTTTCAGGCCTACTTTGTGTGAGAGTCTGATTCCTGGAGTTACACAGTTTGTGTGTGTCACCAAAGATGCTAAGAACAAAGGCATCGGGCTTCCCTGGTGGCGCAGTGGTTGAGAGTCCGCCTGCCAATGCGGGGGCCAGCTCTTTAGAGGTTGGAGGCTGGTGTGGGGCACCTGGCATTCAAAAGGCTTTTGTGCTATAAAGGTGAGCAGGGGACTTCCCGGTGGCACAGTGGTTAAGAATCCGCCTGCCAGTGCAGGGGACACGGGTTCAAGCCCTGGTCCGGGAAGATCCCACATGCCACGGAGCAACTAAGCCCGTGCGCCACAACTACCGAGCCTGAGCTCTAGGGCCCGCGAGCCACAACTACTGAGCCCGCACGCCACAACTACTGAAGTCCACGCGCCTAGAGCCCATGCTCCACAACAAGAGAGGCCACCGCAATGAGAAGCCCACGCACTGCAACAAAGAGTAGCCCCCGCTCGCCGCAACTAGAGAAAACCCGTGCGTAGCAACGAAGACCCAATGCCGCCAAAAATAATTTTAAAAAAAGGTGAGCAGCTACCTGGGAGAATTTACAGTTGGGTCAGCACCAGTTCTGGGAGAGGCCCAGGAGAATATGGCGTTGTCCGTAGATGCCAGTCTCCCCTCATCCATCTCCTAGTTGTCTGGTGAGGTTGGCATACTGGACAGGGGTAGGGCCTGCCTCAGAGTAGTATCAGCCAAGTGAGCTGATCCTTCGGGGACCTAGGGTTCCTGCTGAGGTGTGGAGGTAGGAGCTGAGGTGGCCAAGACGATCTACTCTATCATCTGTCCTGTTGTCCTTCCTATTCTCTGGGAAGCAGTCCAGGCCGGTTCTAAGTGCCTCCTTTCCTGGCAGGGCTATTCCCTTGACTGCCTGCAGATGGCGCTGAAGCGACACGATGGAAATGGAGGGGTGGGGGCCGGCGGGAGGAGAAATACTCCTAAGTCGCCCGCTTCTGTAGGTCTGCTCCAGCCTGCTGGCCGGACGAGGTGGCATTCACAAAACCACCCCATTCTTTCCCTACTTCCTGCTCTGGCACGAAACGCCCTTGTTTCTGGAGCAGAGAAGTATACCCTCAAGGCGGGAGGGGGTGCAGTGTTTGGGGTGGACGATGCCATGTCCAGCCATCCTCTCCTGTCGGGCTCCAGCCATCTCCTCCAACTTCTGGCCGCTGGCTCTGCAGGAATCTTGCTTCAGAGGCTTTCAGGGCACAGACGCCATCTCTGGGAAGCCTTCTTGGACTGCACACTCTCCCGCACCCCTATTCCTTTCTCCAAGCCCTGTTTCTTCTCCCTGGGCTGGGGCGATGGGACTCTGGACTCTTTTAGAAGCCCAGGCTGGAGGAGAAGGGAAAGGTGTGGGCCTGAAAATGGACTTGGTGTCTGGCCTTCACCTGCGAGCAGCCTGGTCCTATGGTAAAAGCCACTGAGGTGCTTTTCCTACAGTCTGTCTCATCCTCTTAAGGCTCCTGGAGGGCTCCTTCCCCTTTCAGAGCTGAGGACCCTGGAAGTAAGAGACACGCCTGAGGGGAGGGCCCACGGGCCTGTGCCTGGGACAAGGGACACATGTGACCTGCTAGCCCCATTCCTCACCCGAATACCAGCTTTGACCGCCCCCCCCCCCCTCTTAAGGCTCCTGGAGGGCTCCTTCCCCTTTCAGAGCTGAGGACCCTGGAAGTAAGAGACACGCCTGAGGGGAGGGGCCACGGGCCTGTGCCTGGGACAAGGGACACATGTGACCTGCTAGCCCCATTCCTCACCCGAATACCAGCTTTGACCCCCCCCCCCCACCCAACTCCTGGCCTCCAGTAGAGGTCGAGCCAGTCTGATTCCAACACCCCCGCTCTCCCAACACTGCTTGGCTTCCTCAGTCTCCCCTGCAACCCCTCATCCGCATCCCAGGACCAATGCCTTCAACACAGGGCAGGGCATTTAACACGAAAGGGGGCTCAGGGCTAAGCGGTGGCCAGAGAGGGACCCTCTCAAGGTCTTGATCTGACAACCCAGGAAGCTGTGCTGTGGGAGAGGGGGATGGGCTTTGTGTCCTACAGTCATTCCCCACAGTGCTGTGCACCTGGCAGCCCTGGGCTGGGCTGTCCTGTCCACCTCTTGAGTGGATTGCCCCTGCCCATAGCGTCGGAAGCTTCCTTTTCAAAGGGTTCTGGGAGTCCTGACAGCTGCGTGTGGGGTGAATCTTCACTCTCTCTCTCTCTGTAAGGGTTTAGCCCCACCTGGGACCTCATTCCTCTAGGCCAGCATTTCTCAAACTTTAGCCTGCATCACAATCACCTGGCCGGCTCGCTGAAACCGACGGCTCGCTGAAACCGACGGCTCGCTGAAACCGACGGCTCGGATCCACCCCTAGAGTTTCTGATTCAGTGAATCTGGGGTGACCCTGAGAACTTATACATCTAATAAGCTCCCAGGTGATACTGAGCTACTGGACAGGAGCACTGCGCGCTGAAGGGTTAACTCAGCAGGTCTGGGTTGTCCAAACGCCGCACTTTCCAAAGAAGGGTTTGGCCCTTGCCTGGCTCCTGGGAGACAGCCCCTCAACCCTTGGAATATCTTGCCTGGGAAGAGTGTCTTTGCTTATCTGGGGGCCATGGGCCTCTCGGTATCAGTTTAGCCTCTGGAGGGGTTAGAGACTAAGTAAGTTCAGCTATGTGGGTGGTCAGGAGCCTCCATTAAACACTGGACACCAAGACTTGGCTCAGCTTTGCTGGTTGGCAATACTTCATGCAGCTGGAAACTGTGTTTCCTGGTTGTTGACTCGTTGCTGGGAGAATTAAGTGCTGTCCCCGTAACTCCACTGGGAGAGGACAGTAGAAGCTTGCAGCTGGTCTCTCCTGGACTCTGCCTGTGCACCTTCATCCTTTGCTCACTCTAATTTGCATCTTTCACTGGAGTAAAATATAACCACTCAGCAACTTTGCTTCCGGGAGACAGCTCTGCCCACCACAGCCCTACTCACCTAAGCCGGGGACCCTAGGTGCTGGGCCCACAGGTTTCAGTAAGTCCAGCCACT
This sequence comes from Physeter macrocephalus, assembly GCF_002837175.3. Taxonomy (NCBI): domain Eukaryota; kingdom Metazoa; phylum Chordata; class Mammalia; order Artiodactyla; family Physeteridae; genus Physeter; species Physeter macrocephalus. The sequence goes on from NW_021146236.1 coordinate 6,909, forward strand.
CTGTGCTGCCCCTCCTGAGACCACTCTCAGGGCAGTGGCCCATTTCTTAGGTGCTTGGACCCTCCCTGCCCCATCCCGCCCTGGCTTAAGACCAGGTCCTCGAGGGAATTCCCTGGCGGTCCAGTGGTTAGGACTCCTCGCTTCCACTGCAGGGGGCAAGAGTTCCATCCCGGTGGGGAACTAAGATCCCGCAAGATTCGAGGTGCGGCCAAATTAAAAAAAAAAAAAAAAAAAAAAAGAGCCAACACAGGGAAGAAGGCCCCTTAGCGCCCGCTGGTTATGTGGCTTTATTCACAGACTCAGCACTTGCTGAGGTCAGGAGGAAAGAACAATTGGGACCAGGCTGGGCCTGGAGATAGGGTGGCTGGGAGGCCATGCATGGGTCGGATTGGGGAGCTCACAGGAGAGAACCTGTTGGCTGGGCCAGGCCGCTGTGGGGTGGGGCCGGAGGCAGGCAGCATGCGGGAGGCCTGGCTAGATCTGAGGGAACAGATCTATCCAGGTGGCGTCTGTGAGCCAGGGAGGGAGGGCCTGAGGGTTTCTCTGGGGCAGGGGGTATAGGTGTGGGGCTGGACAGCAGGCACCCCTGCCCCTCACTCCCAGGGAAATGACATAGTGGGACGGCTGGGACACCTGGCGCCTGGCCCTGCTGCTGCCTCGGGGCTTGGACGGGGTGACTAACCATGCTGGTCCTCCCTGGTGTCATTGTCCTGCTGACGCTTGGACATTTGCCTTGGGGGTGACCCACCTGGGGACACGTGTCGGGAGGCTGGATAATCCCGGAGAGTGTGCCTAGGGCCCAGCAGAGTGGGCTGCACCTGGGGAGGGCGGGGGTCCCCGGGGAGGGCGGGGGATGCTCCCTTTGAGCCAGGCTTCTGTCTCAGCGGTTGGTGTCAGTTCCCTGCTGGCAGGGGGTGCCGCCTCCCACTCAATCCAGGCCAGCCCCTGGGCCAAGGCTGACTGCACGGTTAAACCTCCTTTCTCCTGGCCGTCCTGCTGGCCCTGTCTAAACACAAACAGGGAAGCCAAAGCCCGGATCCTCCTCCTGGGCCTTCTTCCTGGTGAAGGGCCCATTCCCACCCAGCAGGGAACAGAAAAACCAGTTCCCCGGGGGCCCCTCCCTGCCTGGGAACAGCAAAATTTTGGAGTGTTGGCAGGGTCTCCCTGGGCTGTGCAGGAAGGTGACCTAGGGGCCTGGGGAGGCTGGCGGGGCCTGAGCAGGGCCCTGGGTCTGAGGTCACAGCGCCTGCCCGCTTTCCACCGGGGCCTGGGGTGGAGGGACGCCGGCGAGGGGCCGTCAGCACTGGCGGGAGGGGGTGCGGCGCACAGAGCCGGGGCGCTTGGGGATCTTGCGCCAGCGCCGCTTGTCCCAGCGGCAGAGCAGCAACAGGCGGAAGGTGTCCCGGAAGGCTTTGTTGCAGAGCGCATAGCACATGGGGTTGATGGTGCTGTTGACATAGCACAGCCAGTAGCCCAGCTCCCACAGGGTCTCGGGAACGCAGTCCTTGCAGAAGGTGGACACCAGCACCATGATGTTGTACGGCGTCCAGGTGAGGATGAAGGCCAGCAGGATGGCGCTGAGGGTCCGAGCCGCCTTCTTCTCCTTGACCAGCGAGAAGGTCTTCCGCTTGGCCAGCTGTTCCTTCCCACGGGGCCTCTGGCCCTTGCCCGCCCGCTCACGCCCCTTCCGGGTCGGCCTCTTGACCGTGTTCGGGGAGCTCCGGGGCGGCTGCTTGGCGGGGGCCTGCGCCTCGGGGTCCACCATGGGCATCTTGATCACCACCTCCGAGCCGGGCTCCTCACCCTCCGAGGACGTGAGGGACTCCATGGAGCCTTCCTCCTCCTCCTCCTCCTCCTTCCAGCTGTAGGCCTGGAGGAGCCGGGGGGCCCGGCAGCAGCGGCAGCAGCGCCCTGGGGGGGTCTCCGGGGAGCCCTCAGCCCCTGGCTGGGACCTCTCTGAGCTGCTGCTGCTGCCGCCCCCCTTCCCCGGCGTCTCGGAGCCCTGCAGGGCCGCCAGCTCCCGGGCCCGGTTCTCTGTCTCCCGGTAGATGCGCCAGTAGAGCGTGCACATGACCGTGACAGGGAGGTAGAAGGCAGCCATGGCTGTGCCAAAGGTGATGATGGGCTGGGAGAGGAACTGGATGTAGCACTGCCCGGCCAGCACCGTCCGCTCCCCTACCAGGTACTGCCAGAAGAGGATGGCTGGGGCCCAGAGGACGAAAGAAACCAGCCAGGCCAGGCCGATCATCAGGGCCGCCCGGCGGGGTGTGCGCTTGGCGCGGTAGCTCAGGGGCCGGGTCACGGAGAAGTAGCGGTCAAAGCTGATGAGCAGCAGGTTCATGACCGAGGCGTTGCTGGCCACGTAGTCCAGGGCCAGCCAGAGGTCGCAGGCCAGCGTGCCCAGAGCCCAGTGGCCCATGAGCAGATACGTGGTGTAGAGGTTCATGGAGAAGGTGCCAATGATGAGGTCGGCACAGGCCAGGCTCAGCAGGAAGTAGTTGTTGACCGTCTTGAGCTCCGTGTTGACCTTGAAGGAGATGAGTACCAGCAGGTTGCCCGTCACCGTGGCCAGTGACAGGAGGCCCGTGGTGATCCCGATGAAGGCCACTTGCCAGGGACCCTTCCCCGGTGCCAGGACGGTGATGTTGGGGCTGACGGCGGGTGGCGCTGAGGTATTCATGGTGGCTGGGCGGGGTCGATGGGGGGGCAGCCCCTTCCTCTAGTCACAGTACAGGCCTTCCTTGGGGGCAGTCATCACCTGAAAAGAGAGGACGCGGGCTTGGGTTGGGCTGCTGGACGTCTCCCAGAGTCCAGAGTGGAAGGTGCCGGGAGCAAAGCCTCTGCCCTCTCAGAGCTGCAGGCCAGACAGCGTCACACCCCCCTTACTGGTGCCCACACCCGGTCACGTATAATGCACTTTCCCAGCCTTGAATGGATTTACCAGCAGCGCAGGGGGAGGGGGAGGGCTTTGGCAGCCAGAGACCTGAGTCCTCGTTCCCCCTTCGCCATTCAGACTCCGAGCCTCAATTTTCTCATCGGGAAACTGCTACTAATGCCTGTCTTGCTCATGTGGCAGGAGTGGGGAGACTCGCTTTGCATACGGGACTGCCAAATTTTCAAAGCATTTCACTCAACTTTATTAAAGCTCTCCTTTACTGAGTAGTTACTACATGCCAGAAACAGTGCTAAGCACTTAAAGTGAATTACCTAATTCAATTGTTGAACATTTGTAGGAGGAAGGTCTCTTACGGTCCCCATTTCACGGAGGCAACCGTGGCTCCGAGCAGCTCCAAGACCTGGCCGTGGCGACACAGCTGGTGAGTGCGATCAGAGCCCACTTCCCTCGCTCACTCTCGGAGCACGTGGAGATCCGGTGGGATTCTTCCACCAAATAAGGAGAGATGGGAAGGCAGGGGAGGGCTCCAGAGAAGACAGGGGAAAGAGACGGGAGCAGAGGGGTGCTGTGTGTGTGCGCCTGCGTGTGCGTGCTTGTGCGCGGTTTGGGGCTGGATCGGACCCTCTGTGAGGGCAGCAGGGGACGTTGTGCTGGGCCCAGACGCTTGCCGGTGGTTGACAATCTGGAGTAAAAGCAGGCAGCAGGGGCGAGGGCCGCAGCTCCCAGATAAGCGGGGGGTCTGGGGGCAGGGCAGCAAGGGGAACCAGAAGATGCCCCAGACTTTTCCTGAAGCTGGAGTCCAGCTCAGGCACTAAGGGTGGGAAGAGAGAAAAGCCACAGCTCTTAATGACTACTGGCCAGGCAGAGGCCTCCACCGCTCAGCCACGGCCTTGCTGCTGTATGTTTTGGCTGCTTCCTTCCTGTTCTGGGCTTCAGGCATCCTTCTGTTTGTTGAAGAGATTGGGGTCTCCTCCTGCCTGCAGCTGTGGCTTCAGGGACTGTATTGTTGGAAGAATTCCAAGGGACAGACGTTGGGCAGGGACCCAGCAAGCCCTGGTGTTTCTTGGGACCTGGTCTGCGACAGAGAGACTAGAGTCTGTGAGGGGGTCGCTGCATGATGGATGCCTCGGTGGTGTGTGGCTTGGGGTGTACCGTCAGCGTGTGTGACGGCATGAGTTCAGAGTGTGACAGAACAAGCAAGAAAAGCTGTGGCTGTCAGTGCTTGTGTGTCTGGGACAATTTGCACGTGAGGGGGCACGGGTGACATCCCGGTTGAAGGACCCGGACTCTGGAGTCAGACTGTCCGCATTTGAATCCAGGCTACACCACGTACTGGGTGTGTGGTCTCCGCTAGCGATGTAACTGCTATGTGCCTCGGTTTCCTCAACTGACAAACGGGGATAATGTTAGTCCCTAGCTAATACATCGAGGAATTATTGCGAGGCTTAAAGAGTCGATAGACATAAAGTACTTAGAACAGCCCTGGTCCATGGTAAGCACTAAGTTCCCATTGACTCTTAGCACGGGTAGTAACGAGGGCTCCCTCCTGCCTAGAAGTGTCTGCTTCTTTGATTAAAAATGTCTAATACTATGGGGAATTCCCTGGCGGTCCAGTGGTTAGGGCTCTGAACTTCCACTGCAGGGGGCCTGGGTTCGATCCCCGGTCGGGGAACGAAGATCCCGCGTGCTGAGTGGCACAGCCAAAAGCAAAAAAGAAATTCGAATACTGGGACAACAGCAAGCAATAATAACGGTCACTGCTGTTATTTAGCGTCCCTGAGGGCCAGTCGCTGCTCAGAGTACTTATGTGCCCTATCTCACTTAACCGTAATGGGGAAGCTATGACCTAGGGGTTGTTTTTCTCTCCGTCTTACAGCTGAAGAAACTGAGGCTGAGAAAAGCACGAGAATATGCTCAAGATCACACAGCTAAGGTAGGAACCAGGACTGGAGCCCAAGCAGCAGGTTCCAATGAAACTTTATTTATAAAAACTGATGGTCGGCCTGGGGGCCATAGTTTGCCAATTTGAACTAAGAAATATTACATTAAAATATGATTTATCTTGCTCACTGAGTTTTGTTGCATCCTCCTCCCTTAACCAAGGTCAGGCGCTGGGCGGGAGGCTGCGATCAGACTGCGGGCGCTGGGGCTTCTCCCCGTGAGGCCGCTGGTGGAAACCACCCTTGACAAGGTGACCCTGAACAACTCTTGTCCCTTTGAGCTTCTGGACTCAGTGCTGTTTGTGCCCATTGCAGAAATCGAGCAACTGAGGCCCAGAGAAAAAAGGGAAGACGGCATTGTGTAGCTCAAGGTCTCCCGACTCCTAGACGGGGTGCTGCCTCACCCTCCAACCCCTGGGTGCCCTGGAGCAGCCCTGTAGCCCCCAGCGGCTCCCTGGGCCAAGACGTGCAAAGGCTGGGTCAGAAGAGGAGCTTCAGGGCGTGAGAGGCTGTACCCTCCACAGCTGTAGGGGCCTCTCGTCCGTCTGGGCACGTTGCGGCCAAGCGTTCTGCCATTGTACTTGGTCCTTACGCCACAGCAGGGCTGGGACTAGGGCGGGGGGAGTGAGGCACTTGCCTTGGGTGCAAAATTTAAGGAGATGCCCCAAACTCAGTCAATCAAGAAAATAACATTTTAATGCAATATCTAAAGCATAGAAATCAATGCAAAACCTCCATCATGAACACAATTTTAAACCGAGACAGGATCCAACCCCGCACTTGCACAAACACCCCTATCACCCATGCCTCGCGCTAGTCCTGGCCCTGGTTCTGACAAAACTTGATTTACAAAAGCAGACCGCCTGTGGGCTGCAGTTTGCTATTTGATTTTTAAAAATATTACATTACCATATTATTTATCTTGACTAGTGAGGTATTTCTGTGAGCCCCCCACCTTGAAATTTTGCCCCAAGGCGAGTACCTCACTTGCCTCACCCTAATTCCTGCATTGCGGACCACAGCCCTAGGTTTGAATCTCTCCAAGCTGTCCCCTTCTTGGCCGTGTGATCATCGGCAATGACTTAACCTTTCCTTCCCTGCAGCCCTGCATCCCTGAGCTGATGGGGATAATAGTATCCGAAGTGCCTGGCACTGAAATGACACTCAGTCAGAGGCCTCTGTTCTTATTTCCGTCTCCTCATCCCGAGCCACTGCCCAGCGAGCTCTCACCTGCCCCTTCCCCTCCAGACCCCAGGCACAGCCCCTCTCTGGTCCTCAGACCGCTCAGTTGTACAGTGGAGGAGTTGGACCAGGCTGACATCTGGGGAGATTTTACAGGCTCCTGAAACCAAGATCTCAAGATGGCTCGAGAGCACCAAGATCTCAAAATAGCTTGTAAAATAGCCAAGAATACCCTCATCTGTGACATGGACCACGCCCCAGAGGTGAGGCTGCAGAGGCTGAAGGCTCACTTAGCTTCCCTCAGCCCGGGACCTGCAGGCTCCAATGCCTGCGCTCTTTCCGCTTGGTGGACCCTCTCTGCCCCACCTATGGGCCCCCATCGGGGACAGCTCGGGGAAGGAGAAGGGCAGAAGTTCTGGGGAACTGGACCCTCGTTCTTGCCACCCCCTGGACCTTCTGAGCCCCTGGGATTCAGCCCAAGAACAGGGCTGTCAATGACTCTGCCCTTCCTCCACCGTCAGAAGTGGGGGTCCTCCCCCAAACCCCTCTTGGACAGTAATTTGCTCCAGAGAAGGTTCCTGCTCTGGTCCTTGCTGTGTGACCTTGGGCGAGTCTCCTTAACTCCTTATTGGGGGCAATCCTCTGCCTCTTCAAGGCTACTGAAGGGTCAGCGAGTTGATGGCTGAGAAGGAACATGGCTTCCAGTGATTGTGGCTGATTTCCCTGCGGGGACGAGCTCTGGGCTGAAAGTCAGGGTGCCAGGGTTCAGCCGCAGCTCCAGAGTTTCTACGAAGGAGGGGCTTAGGGTTAGCCGTCCGGTTGAAAGCGGGGGGCTGGAAGCTGTATTTGCACAGCATATTCTGTGAAAACATCCATGGGGTTGGGGGAGTTGGTAAATGAGGATTGCAGGGCCTGGGGTGGGGAGACTCCTCAAGGAAGTCCTTGCACTGCCTCTGCTTCAAGCCCCTCTCTGCTCTTGTCTTGCTGTGTGACCTTGGGCAAGTCATTGTCCCGACCTGGTCACCCTCCCGTAGGATGAGTGTTTGTATGTGAGGGTGTGTGCCTTGCTGAGTGCGAATAAGAAACGATGAGGGTGAGTCTTTGTGAGGATGGGTTTTTAATAATATTATTAATATTATCACAGCAACTAATATTTACAGACTGCTTACTATAACCAGACATGGCTCTAAGCATTACATACATGATTTAATTGACCTGTTACAAACCCTTGGGAAGTAGGTTCTATTATCTTCAGTTTGCAAAAGGGGCAATGAGGCTTTCAGATCTTAAGGACCTGACAGCTCATCAGTGATGCGGTCAGAATTTGGACCCAGGTAGTCTGCCTCTGGGGCTAACCTCTTGGGCCCCTACTCTAAACTGCTGTGGGGATCGGGGGGTGCTCAATGGCCTCCTTGCCCACTTTGACTAGCTCGATTGGCCAAACCCTAGTTTGAATCAGTCAACAGGGAGGAATCAGTCCTTCCTTTAGAATCTGGCCTGTGTGTGTGTATGTGTGTGACAGTGTCTGTCATCTCTCTGGGTGATGTATGATCACAGTGCTATGGGAAGGGGGTGGTCCAGCTGTAGCTCTTTGCCTGGCACACATCAGTTGCTCAGTAAACATCTGTGGAATAAATCCATGAATGTGTACACGGAATCCTCCTGATTGACTTCAGGACTTCAGGCGGGCGGGTGAGCCTGCAGTGGCGGGGGTGAGGGGATGGCAGTTTGAACTGGCTCCAGAGTGTGGTCTCTCTGCTCTGTCCAGTTCCTGCATCCCTTCACCTGCCAGCTCCCCGTCCCCTCGGTGAGGCCCTACCTGGCTTGAGAGCAAAATACCCAAGAACATCCTCATCTGTAAAATGGACCAAGGAAACCCTGCCTCACCCGCTGCAGGGAAGTCGAGTGAGGTAACAGGACAGGCACGGGCGTGGGATGGCGCCTGTCAGCGTTGGGGAGGCAAACATCAGCCTGGGCTCAAAGAGTTAAGGGATGAGGTCAGAGCCTCTAGCAGAGCAGGCCAGATTGTTGACCGCCAGCGTCCTGGACCAATCCCCGGGGGCCGGGCATCTGGTTGGTGAGAGGAAGGGGGAAGGGAGAGATTGCTGGGGAGAGGGCTTCCTGAACCTTACCACTGGCCAAGGAGAGCAGAAGGGGAGGCAGAGAATGAGGGGGTGCTGGGGGAGAGATTCAGGAGGGGGCAGTGAAGCCATCTTGTGATTCTGGACGTGGAAGTCGGCAGAACCCTGGCTGGAGAGAGCGGACGATATTGGGGAGAAGGAGGTACGAGGTGAGGGCTGTGGGGCTGGGCACCTGGGACCTCACAAGTGCATCGAGGGCGCTTCTCTGGCCAGGCCTCCTGACCCGTCCCTTCTGCTGGGGCCTTAACCCAGAAGCCAGCCTGTCAGAGGTGGCTCTCTCCCCGGGGGTTAATTTTTCTCTGAAGGTAGCACCATTAAAGGTGCATAACACTGCCACCTCTGATGTCTGGCCTTGGAAAGGAAGGGGTGAACTGATACAATTTATCACCTTTTCAGGCTCAACAGTCACCACTGGGAGTGCCAACTAGCCCTGTGGAGGGCAGCAGCCATCAGTTAAATTTTCATAAACGCACGGCTGAACCAGAGGAGGAGTGTCAGCCTTACGATCAGTGCCACATACTCTCACTGTTGATGGACCTTAACCAGTTGCCCAACTATAGCCAGACCATGTCAGAGCCTGGCAGTTAGCAGGCTGGGCCCTACACTTCACTCTGCCAGGTGGCATCAGAAGTGCCCTGCCCCTCGTTCTACACTCCGCATGCCCCCTGCTCTTCACTCCTTGCGCTCCCCTCCCCATTTCCTTTCTTGTCTCTCCCTCCCTCCCTCCCTCCTCCATCTTTCTAGGCATCACCATGGCATCACAGCGGAACGGAAACCTAGGGAGATATTCACCCACCTCTCCCCCGCCCGCCCAGGAGCCCAAGCTCCTGTTCACAGAGCTCGCTGCTTCCCCCACCCTGACATCCTGCTCAGGGAGGTAGGAGTTCAGCGCTGTGCTGAGGGTGAGGAGAATGGGGTCCAAGCCCCAGCTGCATCCCTAAATATCCCTTCTGTGACCATGAGCATGTCCCTTCCCCTTCCTCAGCCTCAGTCTCTCCATCTGTACAATGGGGAGGCTCCTTTTTAGTCTGACATGACCTCTACCTACTCCCTTCTTGACACTCTGACTCCTCTTTGCACTTGGGAATCTAGTTCTCAGACCTCCAGGCCCCAGCCGAAGAGCCAAGGGTCACATCTTCTGCAGCCCCATTTCGTCATTTCCTCCCCTGCCTTCTGTAATGTGGTGGCGATCATGGCTTGCCTAGTGGCTGAGGTCAAGGGGCAGAGAACTAACTCGTACCTGACAGCTCAGTGAGCAGCTGATTTCTCAGGGGCAGGAGACCGTCCGGCTGCTTCCGCCCAGTTGGGCAGGAGGCCCTGGCTCAGCCCGCAGGTATGTTTTGTGGGAAGCAGCGAACCCCTGTCCACTGGCACTGATAACCGCCAGGCAGCATTTGTCTGAGTGACCCAATGAATGCCCCCCAACCCCTCCCCAGCTGCCAGTTCAGGAGCTGGCACTCTGCAAGAATCAGAGCTCCTGGCCTCCAGCCCATCCCCACATTGTGCTCTGGGGGTCCTAGGATGGGTACCTGGCATGGGCGCCCATTAGTAACTATGCATTACCTGGACTTAGGGTTGAGACCTGCCCTGCGGGAGCCCAAGGTGCTATGGACATAGGGAGGGCCCTCTGGGTAGCTGCACACATCGGGACCATGTTCCCTGGCTGGCACGGCCATCCATGTGCCCATATCCCCCAAGAGCCCGGGAGCTCTTGACCTGCTCTCCTGCTGGCTTCTGGCCCGGCACCCACCTTGGTATCCTGCTTGTCCATCGGGCCAGCAGCCTGGTTCAGTCCATCTTGGAGGGGTTGAAGGTGGATGGGGGTGGTGGGATTCAGGGTTCCCTGAGGGAGGAGAGGAGGAGGTTCTGGGACTGGCACCCCAGTTTGGGGGGGGTCAACCTCCCACAGGATCCTGGTGGCAAGGGCTACCCCCTGGCCCCCTGCCCTCCCCACTCTGTCCCTGGGATTTGGGGACTCTGCCTGCTATGTGGCAACCTAATCCCTTCTGGGCTCCAGGTCCAGTTTCCTAAGGGGGTTTCCATCTCCTTTCCCAGCTGAATCCCAGAAAAACATTAGGTGTATCCACTCGAAGCCAGGAGATGGGGTACTTGGAGCAGCCAGTGTCCACAAAGCTACAGAGCCCCCTTGGCCTCTAGAGCCCTCCCTGGCCCCCTCCTCTGTCTGGGGTCTATCCTCATTTCCTTCTGGTTCTGGTCCCTGCCTTGCTCAAGGACCCTGCTTCTCCTGCCCCCACCTCGGTAGAGCCCCTCCCAAATGTACTCACCATGGGGCTGGAGAGAGGTCTGAAGGTTTCTCAGCTCCACTGCCTCTCCGGGGGCCGACGGTGTCTCCAGGGACCCAAACACCTGGCTCCTGGGGGGAGCTGCGCCCTGTGCTGGCAGCCGGAGAGGCACAGCTAGTGATTGGCATGTCCCACCCCCTGGCACGCCAGCCTGGGTGGGGGGGAGGGAGGAAGAGAAAGAGAGGGAGGGAGAAAAAAGAGGAAAGGAAGGGAGGGGGAGCTGGAGGGGAGCCTCAGGCAGCGTCCGGGGTTGGACTGGGTCCTGGAGCGTGGCCCCCTTCTCCACTAGGGCACCAAATTCGAGTCCTGAGAGGGAGGGTGTAGGACATGAGGAAGATGAGCCCAGGAAGGCTAAAAGTCCAGAATGGGAGAGAAGGCAGATACAGGGAGACAAACACCCACACCCAATGCACACAGACTCGGCGGCGCGCACACACACACACACACACACACACACACACACACACACACACACACACGTACACCCACACAAAGACACACTGATACACAGAGACGAGTCCTGAGAGGGAGGGTGTAGGACATGAGGAAGATGAGCCCAGGAAGGCTAAAAGTCCAGAATGGGAGAGAAGGCAGATACAGGGAGACAAACACCCACACCCAATGCACACAGACTCGGCGGCGCACACACACACACACACACACACACACACACACACACACACACACACGTACACCCTCACAAAGGCACACTGTTTCCCGGGCTCCTTCCCCCACCCAATCTTAGAGACCCCAACCCGCGTGCACCGTGCCCCACCATACACACCCCAGCATTCACATGCCTGTTTCCCTCCACGTACGCCCTGCCCCCTGCACATGCCCACGCGCCCACCCACCCAGCCCCACACCCTGCTCTTCCTCCCTACTGCGAAGGAGCTAGATTCCTTCTGTTTGGAAATGACACATTGGGCCTCACGTGAGAGGCTCCAACTTGGAACAGACCCAGAGGGCTGGCTCACCCGCCCGGGGGCCGAACGGATGAGCCCGCGTGCTGGGCGGTGCGCTGTTTTCTGTCCCTGCCACGCAGCTGGGTGTGAGGGCACACGGGTGTCTGGTTTGCGGGGACGGGCGGGGGGCCGTATGCCTGCTCCACGCGTTGCTGAGTGCCCCGCACATGTGTGTCCCCGAGTCACATGTCACCACGCAGCCGGTGTAAATGCAGGTGTCGCCCTGTGGGTCTGGAGCCAGGACGTGTGTGTGTCTGTATTCGGTGTGTGTCTGAGTGTTGCCCAACTGGGGAACTTGCTAATTCTGACAAGGGAGGCAGCCTCTACCACCCTGCCTGTTCCACCCCCAGCTTCCACTTGGAAGACAGACAGACAGGCAGACAGACAGCTCTCCTCCCAGCTTGTCAAACTTTGTCTCCCCTGACTCCCACTCGGGGCTCACAGGTGTGCACCTGGGAAGTGAGGAGCCTGCCCTTCCTCTCCACATCCCTTCGCCCAACTGCTTGGCCAGCACCCCTCTCCCCCAGGCCGGTTTGGATTTCTGTGTTGTTTCCTCAGAGATGGAACCCCTGGGGGCCTTCAGCTAGAGAGACCTGGGTCCTGCCCCCCCCCCCTCACCTGGCCCTTGAGACCTCCTGGGGAGCTGACCGTGGAGCAGACGTGGGGAGGCTGCCGCTGGGCTGCTGGGCCTTTGCTTCACTGGGCCATGCTGAAGCCCTGGGATGGAAGGTAGGAAGGACCAGGATCAACTGTTATCCCCACTATGTAGATGAGAAAACCGAAGAGCAGAGGCGTGTTTAAAACGTGGTTGGCAAGTGTCTGCGCTCAGGTCCCTGGCTCTGAGCCCACGGCTCTGGAGTGGGTCCGGCGGTTGGGACCTGCCCCACCACTTGCCCCCTGCCCTTCCCCCCACCCAGCACCCCCTCTCAATCTTGATGCCTGAGGGTAACCTGGGGCTTCCTCAGGCTGGAGCCCAGTTGCCAAGGGAGTCCGGTGGAGCAGAAACTGGAGTCCCTGGGGCGTGGCCAGCAGCCATCATGCCAGTGGTGGGCACACGTGGCAGGTACATGTGGGGGCATCTCTGCTTCTCGAAGCCAGCTGAGGCTAGAGCAAGCGCCCAGTACCCCTCCCTTCTGAAGTCCAGGAGACGCTGCCGCTTGGAGAGGAATCGGAGCAACGCCCTCCCACCCCGGAGTCAGCTGGCGGGCCAGGGGTGGGTCAGAGCTCGACCAGTCCCTGCCCGAGGGCGCGAACCCTCGCTGCCCCTGCGGGGTGGTGCTCGGCGTGCGGCTGCGGCTTGTGCGCGCCGTGGGGCTGCGTGCACTTGTGCGCGTACACGTGGCTGAGTGTGTGGGTGGCTTGTGCGCGCCGTGGGGCTGCGTGCACTTGTGCGCGTACACGTGGCTGAGTGTGTGGGTGTTAGGCCTCCACGCTCAACATCCATTTCCGAGTCTGAATCAGGCTCTCTCCTTGCCCCCTCCCCCCAGTCTCCTTGGTCTCCCTTCTCTTCTCCCACCGCCTCTGCACACGTCCCTTTAGAAATAAAAACACTTATTTTGTAGGCGGGAGAGGAGGGTGTCCAGCTTTCCCTTGCCTCCTCCTGAGCGCCCCTCTTGTCCCAAGAGGTCTTCTGCGTCTTAAGTCCGCGCAGCCGCGGAGGCAGGGGGATGACGCCCCCCGCCCCACCCCCGATCGCACGGCTGTTCTAGGCCCAGGCTTGGCTAGGTCCTCTTACCAGATGGGGAAACTGAGGCAGGAAGGGAGAAGGGAGGTAGGGCCGGGAGAAGCTCTCCCACCCGGCTCTCTCACCGCCCCCGCACCCGCGCCGGATTTAGCCGCAGGGAGGCTGGGAACATTGTCTTTATTTTAAGCCACCGAGTGCTGCACGAACGCGGCTGCTCCCGACAAAGGGCTCGGCTAAGCAGCGGCAGGCGGCGCACGTGGGGGTCCAGCCGCGCCCCCGCGCGCCCCCCAGCCGCCCTCGCGCGGCCCGGCCTGACCCCAGCCAGTTCTCTTTTCTCTCCGGCCGCGTGGGACCCCGGTTGGTACGGGACCCCTGGGCATCGGCTCCTGTCGGCTGCTGGTTTTGGTCGCTGGGCGGAGGGGTCACTCCTCCAGGCCACCGAGGGAGCACGGGGTCGCCCCGCGTGGCTGGGCCCCTGTCTCAGCTTCCTCACGTTGGGGAAGGGAGAAGCTGCCTTGGGTGCGAATCCAGGTTTGCCTCTTCCCAGTGGAACGGCGCAGAGCAAGTTGGTGCCCCTCTCTACGATTGTTTTATCAGTGACGGCACCTAGAACTACTTTCCTGACAGCGCTCTTGGATCATTAGTTGCAGGTTAAACTTGGCACTGGCGTTTGCTACAAGTGAAAACCATTATCATCGTTATTTATAACTCGTATTGAGCACTTACTACGTGCCAGGCGCTGCTAAGGGCTCTTAATTCATTAACTAGCTTGTTTCTCACAACAGCTCTCTGAGGGAGGTTCTATTATTATTCCCATTTTACAGATGAGTAGATGTGTAAGCGGCGCGCACCCCCCGGGGGTTTCGTGTGGGGTGCGGTCAGTGTGCCTGGGGGCATCCTGGGACTGGGGGTCGGGGTGGGAGCGTGGAGGCTGCAGTTTCAGGGATGCCAGAAACCTGTGACAGCATTTTGAAAAGGTCGGGGATCCCGTCTGAATGCCGCGCGGGGGTGGGGGAAGGAAGTGAGCGCGCTCGTGCTGCGCGCTCGCAGCCCCTCGGTTTAACGCTCACCCTCGGCTTGAACTCACTTTAGGACCTCAAACCCAGATAAACTTGCCGCTTCTCAGTGCTGCTTCCTCGGTTCTGGGAGAAGGAGGCGGGAGTGGGCTATCCTCTTGGCCCCCACCAGACCTACGAAGCTGAGCTGGCTGGTCCTCAGTGCCCTCCGGAACGGGCCTGGGTTGGTGGTCTCACCCGCGGTGGGAAGTCACCTCCATTCCGACCCCAGGAGGGAGGCCGCCGGTCGTCCTCAGGGCACCCTTCCTTGATCCGCCCCCATCCCGCCCCCCACCTCCCAGCCCCCATTGCTTTAGGCCCTCAGGCTCGTTACCCCCTCGGTCTCACCTTCCCGATGGCGGGGATTCCGGGAGGGACTAATTCCCAGATTTAAAAGGAGAAACTAAAATGCAGGGCGGGGCTGCGGATAGAGCAGGCCTAGAAAGGGACCCCCGCAGTCCCTGCTGCCCGAAGGCTGGGACGAAAGTGGCCACAACAAAGGCATCATCTTGGACAGGAAATCGGGGTTTTCTGAGTCTAGTTCCGAAGTTAAGCCTCTTAGAAACAGTCTCCCCTTCACCTCCCGGGCGCTTCACCTCCCCGGCCGGGCTCTGTGCTGGGAGCCTCGGGGCACGTGGAGAGCCCTCAGGAGCCCCGCTCCACCAGCCCCGAAGCCTCGAGGTCAGCTTCCGAAGAAAGGACGGGTTCGGGCGGCCCGGAGAGGGGCCCCTCGCGCGGCCTGAACCTGCGGGGCGCTGCCTAGTCCTTTTGGCGGGTATGGCTGAGTTAAGAGGACGGCGGGGGTCGGACGGCGGGGGTCGGACGGCGGGGGTGATTGCTGAGAACCGAGGCAAAGCATCCTGGACGAATCTCTGGATCCCGGCCGGACTGGGCCGCGGGGAGGAACTGTGTTCCCACAGGGCGCCGGTTAGCATTCTTTCTCCTGCCTCTGAGGACAGGACCTCGGAGTCCAGGTCACCTGCTGCCGCCTAGGGGTTGGACGCACTGTGGACGTGCGGCCCGGATGGAGGAAAGGCGCGCTTTCCCTCGCACTGTGGAGGCCCGTGCTTCTCGCTCAGACCTCTGTGGCCAGAAACAGCTCGAAAAAATCTGATTAACAGAGTCGACTTTGCTACGCTTGGTCAGTGGACATTGGGCACCCACGTTTGCCGCCACATGCTATAGGGGCCCCGGCCCAGCACTAGGACGACATGAGGCTGCCGGAGAGAAATCGTCTGGAGCTTTGGGCGGAAACTTCAGGCGGGATCCCGGCCCTGAGGTCCGGATGCCCAAGGCTTCTCCCAGACTCTGTAGCTGAGTCCCGCGCGCCCAGGGAGTGACCGGGGGAGGCAGACCGATTTCGGGGTCCCCTGCCCCCGACCCAGCTAAATTTGCTTCTTTTCCTGGGAACACCCCCTCCCTCCGACTCCCGTGGGCGTGTACGCTTTGTCTTCGAGTTCCCCGCCGAGGCGGAGACCGAAACTCGAAGGCCACGAAGGCGAGGAGTGGCACGGAGCCAGGCGAGTGGAGCCTAAGCCGGCTCCCTCTCCCACCAACCTCTCGGCGAGAGCCTGGCCCCCGCGCGGGCGCAGCACGTCCGTCGGTGGGCAGGGGGCCGCCTCTCACCCTTCCCGCCTGCCGCATCGCGGACCAGCCAGGCTCGGCTCGGGGCCCTCCCCTCGGTGCCGGCTGCCCGGGACGCTCCAGCCGTAGCCACCACGCTCCGCACCTCCCGCCGCGCCCCCTAGCGGCCCGCCCAGCTCCGTGCCCGGGAACGGGGCAGCGAGAGGCCGGGGTGCCAGGGGCGGGCGTGTGCCTGGTGCCGAGCTCCCATTTTCCTTCGCAGGGAGAGAAATGATAGTACATAGTCATCCTTCATGGCCTGCAGTGCGGGCCTTTCGTTGGCAGGCGTGGGTAAAGGATGGTGCCGATCCAGCTCTAGGAAGAAATAGGAGCTGGCTGCCCTTCCTTGCAGCGCTTGCTACTGGCTACCGCATTCGTAAACGCTTTCATGAACTCTCTCATTTAATCCTCCCAACAGCTCCATGCTATAGGCGCAGTCATGGTCTCCATTTGACAGAGAACTGAGGCCCAGAGAGGTTAGGTTAACTAATTCCGCCCTCCTGACTCCTCCAGAGTTTGCAGGTTTTGCAGTCTAACTAGATGAGAACTCTTTAGGCCATTTATAAGGCGGAGGAGGATTGCCGGAACTTGCTAAGCCGGTGTCTCTCCCAGTCATTCATTCCGCTGTCCCATTTATTTAACAAACACATAGCCCCACCTGTGTGTGGGCACCGTTCTCAGTGTTTTACATGTTTTCACTAATTTAATTTTCATAGCAACCCGAGGAAGTAGGTAGAATTATTATCCCCATTTTATAGATGAGGAAACTGAGGCACTGAGAGGTTCTGTAATCTGTCAAGGTCAAATGGCTAGTAAGTCCCAGAGCTAGGCAGTTGATTCGCAATCATTGCTTTTGCCCCTATCCTAAAGATCACCCAAATGTCAATGTCGGTGTACCCACATCTCTCCTTTCCTCCTCACCCATATCCCTGGACTGTGGGGCAACCAGGCTTTCTGCCAGGGTCTAACACGACCCTTGTTCCATGGCCCCCCTTCCCCGCCCCCTTGGCTCCTCCTGCCGTCCCCAGCGGCAAAGGAGGCCTGACCAAGGCAGGGATTGATGAGTTTGAGTGGACCTCGGAGGCCGCCTGTTTACTCCACCGGCCGGCACACGCTGTGATTAACGGTGCACAATCGAGTTAGGGCCCGTAGCTCCAGGGCTGAGGCCAGGGTGGGGGAGGGGCCTGCTGGCTGGAGCTGCCTTTCCCTCGGGCACATCAGTGGTTTGCTTGAAGCTGGAGTCCCCTGGGGAGATGGAGAAGGGGATGTGCCCAGCCAGCAGGGGTAGGGAGCACACAGCCCTCAGCGGTGGGGGACCAAACTTCCCCACCCTTCTTCCCCTTCTTCCCCTTCCCACAGAGGACCAGAGACTCAGAAAGGGAGGGATTGGGTGCATATCAGAGGAAGGAAGCCCTTGTCTGAAGGGAGACCTCCCAGCAGAAAATGGCTGCAGTGCAGGGAGGGAGGTGGGAAGCCAGGCTGGGTCTGGGTTTTGGATGGTGGGACGCAGCCTTGCTTGGGCCTCAAGCTGCCTCACTTCTGGGGTGAGTATTTATCTCTGTGTTTTTCTCCCAGGGATGTGAACCTCTTCCTTGAGCACATGCTCAGCCTGCTCTAGCTTTCCTGCCGCCAACAGCCAGTGGGCTGACTCTGCAAGCCACCTGGGGTGGGGGGAAGACAGGAATAAAAGCCCACTCCAGTTCAGCCCTTCTCCCGGGGATGTTTGGCTCCCTTGCCCTGCATTCCAGGGATAGGCCTCCAGAGCTGTCAACCAGTAGTCCCTGTTTAAAAACCACACAGTGCAGCCTATGACATATCCTACTTCCTCCAGATTGATAATGCAGCCCCATCCTGAGGGAACAGTCTGGAATCTATGCCCAGCACTGTGTTCAACACTGGGGAGGGAACAGGAGAAACCAGAACCCAGAAGACGTGGGGTTGGTGAATGAGCTGAGGAGATAAAATGATCCTGAGAAGGGTACCAGGACGGACCAGAGTCCATGAACTTCCTAAGAATAGGAAAAAAGGTGAAGAAAGGTACAGGGATGGTCAATAGGAGTGGGCCGAGTGTAGGCCTGGCTGGGGAGGATGATCTGGTTCCAGAGTTGTCAGGGCACCAGACTGAGTCAAGTTGGGGGCCCAGTCTAGACCTTGTGGGAGAGAAATAGTCACGGCCCCTCTCCCAGCCTCAGTCTACCCATCCATAAATGGAACTGAGGGCAAAGGCAAAGAGGGACTAGATGCACTAGGTGGTCCCAGAGGACCTTCCCAGCTCTGATGTTCTTTGAAAATGGGACACCTGG
>NW_021146237.1:0-25000 GCF_002837175.3 Physeter macrocephalus
GGCCATAAAACAGTCTTGCATCTTTCCAATCCAATATTTCCTTCATGGAATGTCCCAGGCACACGATTTGCCTCTCCTGTGGAACCCGTGGCTTCCTGCCTCTTGATGGATTCTCTTTTCACTCGTGTGTCCCTTGACTCTTTATCTAACCATCTACCAAATGCCTTCCACGTGCCAGCCACTGTGCCTGCCCCAGGGAGCTCCCATCCCAACATGGAAGACCGAAGACAATTATCACAGAGCAGCCACTGTCACAAGATTTCAAATTTTTTCTGAGGGCAATGGGAGGTCATTGAAGGATTTTAAAGAGGCAAAGCGGTGATAGGAACAGATCTGCATTTTGAGGGGTGTTCTGGGAATGACACGGAGGACAACAGATTTGGTGAGGGTGGGAATGTGGGCATGAGGGAAGTGATGGTGCCAGCATGAAGGTTGAAAGGTTAATTAGGAGGATATTGCAATGATTCCAGCAAAATATGAAGGTATGTCCCAAGGGAGTAACAGAAGGACTACGGAGGAGGAAATATGTGGGAAGAACTGACAGGAAGTGGTGATTGTAGGCTGGGACGCTGTATGTCCACGACCCCTCAGTTTCAGGGTGGGGCTCTTGTGTGGAGGGTGACGTCAGCCCCGGCACAGGAACAGTGAGAGCAGGATTGGGTCTGCGGGAAGGGCTGCAGTGCTCACTCCAGCCCGTGTAGAGGAGACTGGGGGGTGGGAAGATAGATATCTAAGCAGTGACACAAATCTGTGGATGTGGAGCTGAGGTCCCCAGCAGGCTGTACATACTCACAGACATATTTTCCCTATTGGCCCTTGAGGTCAGGAAGAGGGACTGAGCATCACTCCTGTCTATTTTCTTTCTCTCTTGAATATAATAGATTCTCATTGGCTCTTTAGATCAACCAAGGATTGAAACTCCAAGATAGACAATATAAGTGGAGAGAAGGCAGCCACATTTATGGGGCCGACTAACTAGTGGGAGTGTAATCACTCTGATTTGCTACTCGCTGCAGCTCTTTGACCCAGGTTTCTTCCCCTACACCGGAGATGCTGATATCCAGGACACAAGACCCCCATGAGGCCATGATGGCCTGATGGCGTGTGTTCTCATCAGCCAGTCCCGTGAGTTTGTGGAAGAAGCATGGGCATGAGACTTGAGAGTCTTCAGTTGTATTTCTGGCCATGCCTTTGGATAAGCCATTTTCCTTTACTGATGCTAGTTTCCTCTTTTGTAAACCGAGGAAGATTGGATGGCAGGATCTGGAAGGCTATCTCCAAGTGAAGATGTTACAACCCAGAGACACCATGAGAAAATACTGACTGAAAGAACTGTGCTGTTTTGCTTTGCTGTGCAGCAGAAATTAACACAGCATTGTAAATCAACTATATTTCAATAAAAAATATAAAAATAAAAAAGTCCAACAGAACAACCCCCTCACCCAAAAAGAATTGTAATCACACCAGACACACCTCCAGGCTCATGAAATGAGAAAAAAGATAGCAAAATCACTATCAAATGTTCCTCACTTAAGACAGCCAAGCCTTAGAGAACTACTTGCTGAAGTCTGCTCCTCCCTAGGAGAACAGAAGTTCATATTTTTTTTTCTTCCACAAACAGATTAAGGGACTTCTTAGCACTGGGGATGCCTAGACCTGCACTGATGACAAATGAACCATATTCACATTTCCCGTCAAATAACAAGTCACTTTGTGTGAAGAATGCAGAGATTTGGTAATTGTTGATGCCAGAGGAAGAGGATGGGGCTGTGGAAGCATGGAAGCTTTGGACAGGGGTGGAGCCATGGTGGGGACACCCAGCTGATTGGTGGATTCTGCCATGATTGCACGTGTTGTGTTGAAAAGACCATAGGATCGAATTCCCAGCATGATGGGGCTGGAATCCCGCCTCTGCCACCTCCTCGCAATAGGAACTTGGATAGTTACTCGACCTCTCTTAGCCTCTGTCTCATCTGCAGGATGAGAATAGTAACAACCTGGGGAGAAATGGTGAGGATGAGATGTGAGAATGTAGGACCTGGCACAGAGGATATGGCGGTGAAGCTTAGCAGCCTCTGTAGTTTTAGAAACACTATTTTTCAATCACCTTCCACTTTTCCAAACCAAATCCAAGCTGCCAGTGGATGGATGGGTGGCCAGGTCGACTCAGGGTCCTCAGGCTGTCGTAGGCGATGAAGGTGTCCAGGTACACGCAAAGGAATAGGCTTGCCAGGCCTAGTGACTGCCAGGCTAGTGGGTGAGGCAAATACAAGTCACATTTTTTGAAGTAGCCGATCTATCTGTTGAATGAAACTTTTATGGGGCCCTCGTTAGCTGGTGAGACTGCATGCTCTGACGTGGATACCTCTCCATCACGGGTCAACCTGTGGACAAGGATTAATCCTGTTTGTCTGTTCCTTCTTAGCCTCCTAGGGGTGGGGCGCCCCTTCAGATGAGCTGGATTTTGAATTAAATCCAGGATTTGGTTTTCTGGTGTGGAACAGAGCAGGAAAGTGTCTGCGTTTAAATCAAGGCCCCTGGCACTATCTCAGACCTCTTCCAGTGCCACCCGCAGGCTGGGGTGGAAGTGTCAGAGTGTGTGAGGGCAGAGGGTGCAGTGGGAAAGGATGAGCTCCATCCAGGATTTTCAGGTTGACATTCATTGACTTCTCACCTAGTTTGGGTGCTAGACACAGGTGGAGCCACTGGAGTGGCCATGGGGAGCTGTGGGGTTTTGCTTCAAGACACAGAGGCTGAAGAGGAAGAGAGGGGCTCTGCACAGGCACACAGCAGAGTGAAACACAAGCACTCAAAGAGGGCTTCAGAAAAGGGCTTTTGTCCTGGCCATTGCAGACTACATTCCAGGGCCACTGGCCTTCATACTTCTAGCCTCAGGCTTTGAAAGACTTTTGGGCTACTTTCCTTTTTTTTTTTTCTGGCCGCGCTGCACAGAATGTGGGATTTTCATTCCCCCTGACCAGGGATCGAACCCTCGCCCCCTGCATTGGGAGCGTGGAGTCTTAACCACTGGACCACCAGGGAAATCCCCTGGCTACTTTCCTGAAAGAGTCCATAGGCCATGCACCTTAGCCTGGAAGGGAAAACAAAACCAGCACCTGCCTGAGAGATAAGCAGAATATGTTCATGCTTATATTCATTTTCTCGGTGGCAATTTATGGAGCTTCTGCAGACCTGGACCTTGTCTGTTGCTTCTTTGATTTGTCCTTGGTTTTCGTGGTGACCTGGCATGGAGGAAACCTCAGTTGGAGGCTGACAAATGAAGAATGAACAAATGGGGTTTCCCTGGTGGCGCAGTGGTTGAGAGTCCGCTTGCTGATGCAGGGGACACGGGTTCGTGCCCTGGTCCGGGAAGATCCCACGTGCCACGGAGCGGCTGGGCCCGTGAGCCATGGCCGCTGAGCCTGCGCATCCAGAGCCTGTGCTCCGCAACGGGAGAGGCCACAACAGTGAGAGGCCCGCGCACCGAAAAAAAAAAAAAAAAAGAATGAACAAATGAATGAACGAATGAATGGGTGATACAAAGACGAGTCTACCATGGTCTGCTGCAGAGGGACAGTAAGGGGCAAAGCCCAGAGCCTCAATCACCAGTCAACCACCTGCTTGTGCAGGGTCAGGCGGACGCTTATGCTCCGAGCACATATTGGCTCCTATTCTGAGCCTGTCCCACCTGGGGGAAGAAGTCCAGCCTCCTATCTGGGTGAGAACAGAACTCAGATTCTTGAGCTTACACTTATCTGGTGGTAAAAGCGACCAACAGTACAAACACATCTGCCTTTTAGGTCTCCATGGAGAGTCCAGCTGAGGATTGAAGTGTGAAGACCAGAGCAGCCATCTGAGCTG
The DNA here is from genome assembly GCF_002837175.3 of Physeter macrocephalus. Taxonomy (NCBI): domain Eukaryota; kingdom Metazoa; phylum Chordata; class Mammalia; order Artiodactyla; family Physeteridae; genus Physeter; species Physeter macrocephalus. Next base: position 3,862 of record NW_021146237.1, read on the forward strand.
CTTATCACGGCATCCAAGACCACCCACTGTCTTCCTCCCCTGGCCCCTTCCTGCTCCTTCCTCAGAACTCACCTGTCCCCCCATCCCCCCACCCCCCACCCCGCTCATCTGCTCTTTCCTTACCGGCTACCTGATTTCAGCACACTCTTCTCAACCACGCCCACCTCCTTGACTTGGCTCATGGATGACCTTCCATTATGTCTGCCGGCTCAACCTTTAGCTACCTACAAATTTCCTCACCAAGGACGGTCTTCCGAGTCCCTCCACAGCTGAGATCAATCTTTCTGAGTCTGCTGATTGTACTCTGAGAATGAGACCCTTTGACATGGACAGGGACCAACAGAGCTGACACTGAGACAGTGTCTGGCTGGGTCAGGAGAGTCAGGGAGCCAGTGGGCTCCAGGCATCCATGTGGACCAGCAGCTGTGCTGTGGGGACAGAGGCCCTGGGTGCTTTGGCTCCTGGGCAAGTCACTGAGGACAAGGTGGTGCTAATTCAGGAGCCTGCTCTCCGGAGGGAAGCTGCAAGCCAGGACAGCGCGAGAGACCTTAAAGGACTGAGAATGTTCCCCCGTGGCCTCCCCTGCGCTGGTCCTTATACTCACGGGGCTGAGTTTGATTTTCTTCCAAAACAACCAGGCTAGTCTGGGCAGGGTTTGCACTGTACACGGGGCTTCAGCTGTACGCTCTGCTGGGGGTTTCGCGTCCAGAGAGAGGGACTCCTTTTTGTAATTTGCACAGAGGAAAAGTATGCCCCTCACAGTCACAGAGCCCTGAGCGAGAGTACAAATGGAGGGCTATATGCTTTATGCCTATTATTTAAAAGCTGTAAACTAAGCTTAAAACTATTAATGAAAAGATGGTCTACCCTCTCACTCTGACAAATATATCTTTATGATGGCCTGAATGCCTAGTCTTAGTTTGGAATTCTCAAATTCTGGGAGTTTTGCCCCAGAACTCAGTAGCACAAGGGGAGCTTACCCCTGACCTGTGCCCTGCTCCTTCTTTCCCCCATCTGCCGTCTCAGCAATAGCCCTGTCCACATGGGCTCTGTCCCCAGATCTGGACACCTGGCCCCCCAAAATGTCCTAGTTCTCATCCAAGTCCCTTGGCTGCAGCTATCTCTTGGTTATACCTGGGCCGAGGGGTGCACATACTGGCAGTGTATTCCTTGGCGGCCTCTGGGCCAAGGGTGCACAGACTTGCAGCAAGACCTCTACTCGGGAGGACAGACCTAAGAAAGGCCCACGCAGGCCCTGCAAGTGGTCAGTGGTGTTTTGGCAGGGGATAGAGGGGTCCCGGGTACGCAGGGTAAGGTCTAGAATAGGGAGCACAGGCTCCTGGTGGCTGTGTGCTCTTGATCTCTCGGACTCCTTGCCCCTTGGAGATGAGTGTGGCCTATAAAGTGTGAGTCCTCTTGAACAGCCCTAAGGAGGGGATTGCTAGACTGTAGCAGCCTCAGGGGCTGAGCACCACAGCTGAGCAGGTGGGCCAACGAGCCAGCAAATTTGGGCCCTCATCTAATGCCCATCTGCCCGAGGCCAGATGGTGACCTTCAGTGGGTGCACGTCTGCCCCTCCATCTTGCTCTTGGAGAACAGGCGCCTTGTCTCATCCTTTTTAAATGCCTGCTTGTTTTTGGTAGCAACAAGCACTGTCTTTCAAGGCCCAAGTGTTCAAGGGGTACTTTTAAACTTTGCTCTGGTACGTGCAGTGAAACCAACGCTGGGCTTGGAATCGGGACACCTGGGCCCTCGGCCAGCTCTGCCACAGCTCACCCCGGAGGCTAGACTTAGCAGGTTCCCACCTGGCCCTTACGTTTCTCCACCTATAAAATAAGGGTGTTGGGCGGAACGAGTTCCAAAGTCCCATTCAGATCTGAAGGTCTTGGTTTATGACTCCTGAGAGCCACGTTTTTCTTTACCTGTCAATAGTTCTCAACTTTGGGTACTCATTAAAATCATCTAGAAAGCTTTCCAAAAAAAAAAAAAAAATACCAGAGCCCAGGCCCTCCGCCTAGAGACTCTGATTCAGTCATTCTGGGGCGGGGCCCAGGCCCAAGCTCCCCAGAAGGCTCAGATCGGGAATCACTATTAGCCTTGGACAGGCAACTCCCCCACCTTCCACCCACACATAGACGAGGGAAATGCAGCAGGACCGATGCCTGGTGCACAAGCAGAGTATCTGTAGGCAAGGCCAGATGCTGGGATCCCAGGGTGGGGGTCTCCTGGTTCCTCGCCAGGAAGACGTGGATAAACAGAGCCGATTTCCTGGCTTCCCGCGGCTCACCTCCCATCCATCTTCCCATCCTCCAGCTGAGAACTGAGGGGGAGGAGGAGAGAGAGCAGGCAGCTGCCTAATCTGGGGAGATGTTCTCATGGGTGGGGGGAGGCTGACTTTTGGCTCCAGACTTCCTCGTCCCTCACAGCTGGAACTGGAGCTGCCAGACGAGTGCTGGGGTCGGGCTCCCAGCTGCTGGCAGTTGTTCCCATGTTATCTCCCTGACAGCTGCAAACCTCCTGACGTGTGTTCTGTGTGTGCGCGCGTGTCCACGTGTGAGCGTGTACTCTGCAGCAGAGAAAACAAGATGAAGAGGTGGAACGCAGAGCCCACACGGTTGCCTATTCTTCCTAAACCTCAAGACACCCCTTAAGCCTTGCCTGACTCCCACCGACCTCCAGTCTGTGTGACGCCCCCTCCTCACTGCTCCTGTAAGCCCCTAGTGCTTCCCCTCATTGAGATTCCATGACAGGGGCAGCTTCAGTGATTACAACAGCTATCATTTATTGAGTGCCTACTACGTGCCAGGCATTCTCGGAAGTGTTCTAGGTCAATGAATCTACTTAATCCTCAGAACAACCCTGAGAAGCAAGCACTATTGCTATTTTACAGGCGAGCAAACCAAGGAACAGAGAAGTTAATATTTACTCAGAGATCACACAGCTGTCAAGATTCAAAGTCAGGAATTCTGATGCCAGAACTTGAGCTTTGAACCGCGTGGCTATTTTGCTTCCTGTCCGTAATTGACTACGGATGAAGTTCTGTTTGAATGAATGAGGTCTCTTTCAGCTCTGACACTCTACCGGTGGTATTGCTCACAGTGACATACATTTTATACTTTGATTTATTTAAGATCAGCGTTCTTTTCAGACAACATTGGCTGAACTCGAGGCGCAGAGTCACAAGCTCCTGCCTTCCCCGCTGCGGAGCTCTGCTTCTAGGAGGACTGTAGGAAAGGTCCGTTGAAGGAGATGGTCGAGGGCAGCACTACCCACACTGGGCTCCAGGGACCAAAACATTGTTGAAAAACCACTGAAAATGAGAACCTCTGATGGTGCAGAATGTTTGGATCTGGACCCTCCCACTTTCAGAGATGTCTGCTCACTGGAAGCCTGTGAGCACAGGGTCACTTTCCTAACAGAAGGGTTATGTTGTGTTGAAATCCACATGCCCTTTTTCTCAGTGATGACTCATGGTCTGCATTTTCAAGATAGCAGGTCAGGGCCTGAATGCAACTTGTGACCTGGTGCCCAAAGCTTTTTGGTTTTCGTGTGTTTTTTGCTGAGCGTACTGACCTAGTATATGCATGGCTGTGGGGATGGGGTATTTGCTGAGAGGGGAGTGACAATGAGAATAGCCAAGATCTTCACCTCAGCAGTCCGTGTTCTCAAGTAAGGAGTTACCAGTCAGATGAAAAACGGTAGACTATTCATTGCTTGATTTAACTGGTACCTCCCCAAAAGTTCACTTTAGCTCCCAAATTGTTTTTTATGAGCTGAATTCCCTTTCTCCTCTCTCTTTAACCAGATCGTATTTCCATTTGGTTAACTACTAGTTGTATGGGCAAGCTCTTCCATTTTTCCCTTACTAGGGATTTAATTTTTTATCCTTTGACACACACACAAAATTAAAGTTCTTTACCAGAGGGAGTTGAATCCTGCTTTAGGAAAGTGCTTTTTATGCTGTAAGCCAGTGTTTCTCAAACTTTTTTGTACATAAGAATTGCCTGGACGTCTTGTTAAAAATGCAGATTCTGCTTCCATAGGTCTTGGATGAGGTCTGGTATTCTCCATTTTTAACAGCTTCGAGGTGATGCCAAGGCTGCTGGGCCTCAGACCACACCTTTTTTTGGATAATATATGTAAAGCATTAATTTTTTCCAGGTTTACTGACATATAATTGACATACAACGTTTATAAATTTAAGGTCTACAATTTGACGATTTGACATATGTATTGGGTTGGCCAAAAAGTTCGTTTGGGTTTTTCTGTACAATGTTATGGAAAAACGAACTTTTTGACCAACCCAATATGTATTTTGAAATGAGTGAGTATAGCAATAAGGTTAGTTAACACATTCATCACCTCACATAGTTACCATGTTTGTTTGTTTGTTGCATTTTGCCTGGTGAGAACTTTTAAAATCTACAGTTGGTTTGTAATAACACCCAAACTGGAAACAATGCAAATGTCCATCAACTGGTGAACTGGTAAACAAAATACAGTACATTTATGTAGTAGAATACTACTCACCAGAGAAAGGGACGAATTACAAATATTTGCAACCGCACAGAGGGGTCTCAAAGACAGGCCAAGAAAAAGAAGACAGACACAGAAGACTCTATGACTCTATTTGTATGAAATTTCTAGAAATGGCAAAATTATGACGACAAAAGCTTATCTGTGGTTGTCGGGGCTGGCAGTGGGGTCAGGGATTGATTGTAAAGGGGCACAAGGGACATTTTTGCAGTGATGAAAGTGTTCTAAAACTTGAATGTGGTCGCTATTGCACAACTGTATAAATTCACTAAAACTCATTGAACCATACACTTAAAATGAGTGAATTTTATATTGTGCAACTTATACTGCAATAAAATTGTTAAAAAATCTTTAATATGTAAAACCTACCTACTCAGAAAACGAACAACCCCCCCCCCCAAAAAAAACCCCATACACAACTCTCTGCTGGGGACACCTGTGGTTCTGGCTTCCTTCAAATCTCCCTGATGGTTTCCAACCTGCTCCATAGAGCACCTTCCTCTGCTCGCCCAGCAACAGCTACCCCCCGCCAGGGTTGGCCCTCAACCCCCTGTTCTCCAACACCGCAGACCCTCTCTGGACCCTCCCACTCATACTTTTGCTTTAACTACCCTCTGTGAGCAAGTGATCCCCAAAGGTACATCTCCATCCTGACCTCTTCCTTGAGCTGCAGACTCATTGATTCTGGTGTTTCCTGGCAGGATATCACCAGCTAGTGCCTGTGAGACTGGATACCATGTACTGCACGTATACAAAATAGAACTCATCTTCTGCCTTCTTCACTTGCTTCCTCTCATATCTGCCTTAGGGTCACCACCATCCACATGAACTTCAAGCCAGAAATGTGAGGGTCAAATATAAACCAATCACCAGACTTTTTTTTTTTTTAAGATGAAGTTCACGTACAAAAACACTTCAGATTTTAAATGTTCTGTTTGATGAAATTTGACAGCTATATACACCCGTGTAATCATCGCCAAATAAGTTATAGAACATTGTTATCCTCTGTAAACATTGCCCCCAGCCTCTTACTTGTCAATCTTCCCCACCCCAATACAATTACACCACTGTCTGCTTTCTAACATGATACATTAGTTTCATCTGTATTTGGATTTCATATAAGTGGGATCATGTAGTATGCTCTACTTTGTGTCTGGTTTCTTTCACTTAACATATGATTTTGCTATTCATTCGTGTCATTGCATGTATCATTAGTGTGTTCCTTTTTTATTGCTTACTGGTATTCCATCGTATAGATATACCATAGTTTGCTTATCTCTGCCTTTGTTGATGGACACCTGGGTTGCTTCCAGTTCCGCAATGTTTGAATAATACTGCCATAAACTTTGTTCATAATTTTATTTGGAACATATTTTTCTTGTACATGTTTTTGAGAGCATATTTTTCTTGGGCAAGTATCTGGAAGTAGAATTACTTGGTCATAAAATAGATGTACGTTTAACTCTGCAATAAACTGTCGAAGAGTTCTCCAAACGTCTGTACTGTTGAACTCTCCACCAGCTGCGTACAAGAGTTTGTTCCTCCACATTCCCACCAGTGCTTGGTATGGTCAGTCATTCTGATTACAGCCCCTCTAGAGGGTGTGAAGTGATAGCTCACTGTAGTTTTATTTTGCATTTTCCTGATCACTAACGGTGTTGGGCATGCTTTCATCTGCTTATAGGGCATTTGTATATCTTCTTTTGTGAGGTGTCTGTTCGTCTTTGGCCCACGGTTTTATTGGATCATTTGCCTTTGTAGCTTTCACGTGTTGGACAGTCTTACCGATTTTTAAATTCGAAAGTTTCTCCTTTTGGTCCCTTCCTTTCCATCCTACAACCACTGTCCTAGTTGAGGCCCTTCCCATGTCTCAACTAAAGGATTACAGGAGAATTCTGACTAGTGTATTCAGTACTAGTTCTGCTTCCCTATATGTTATATCTTTGATGAAGACAGAAAAAATCTCTGTAAATCAGCCCATGTCACTCCTCTGTTCCCTGCAACTTCCAGGAAAACATCAGGCATCTTGGAATGACAATAAGGCCCTTAACATGTGTCCAGACTGACCCCTCTGCCTCATCTCCTTCCACTCCCCATCTCCTAGTTTGCAGACCAGTAGTGCTAATCACTTGTAATGGCTGCCATGCAGCTTCCCACCGCCAGGCTCTTGCTGTGTTTACTCCTCTTTCTCTGACCCTCTCTTTTCTTCCTTTATGAGTCAGGTGAAACAACGTCTCTCCCTGGAAGTCTACTGTAAACCCCCAGACTGAGTTGGGCCCCTCCCCTAAGCTCGCAAAGCAACAGGCTGTACATTCGTCAAGGGCCCAGTTGTGTTGACATCCTTGGCTTCCGCTGACCCTCTTCTCTGCCCCTCAGCAGATGGGAGGCTGTATTCTTTATCTTTGAACTTAAAACCCCAGCCTGTGACAGGAGCTCGGCAAATGCCTGCTGACTGAGTGAATCAGTGGCAATTCATTTATTTCTTAGACAGTGATGTCAGGAAAAAGCTACTCACACTTTTAACCAAAAAAAAAAAAAAAAGAAAAAAAGAAGATGTGTGTGAAGGGATAGGCAAGATGGGATGGGAGGGATGGGTACAGTTCCCTCAATCTGAACAGCAGATACCCCGTCTGTGGGGAAAAGCTGGGGTGTGCGAAGGAGCTGATTTGCCGTGCCCTCCCCCTGGAGTGGTACCCTCTGCACTCACGCAGTGCTGGGTGACTAAGTCCCAGCATCCCCATCACCCAGAGTCAATGCAAGGGGACTAGAGGAGCCGAAGGTGACCTGTTGCCCAGGCCCTCCATTCTCTGCCTTCTTGCTCTCTTGCTTGTCACCTTGTAAAGACACAGCCAAGAGACTCCCCCTCCTGCTGAAGGGTGGTTTGTCACCCTCTGGAGGCATTGGCACTGGGGCAAGGTGGAGGCCTGCAGAACGATTCTCCTTTCCTCCTCTTATTCCAGCGAGTCCTGTGGGAATTTGCTATTCATCTCCCCACCTGCTGTGCCAGGCCTCCCCATTCACACCTCCGTTGTTTAAGAACCCATGTGTTGGAGTTAGCAGCTCATTCAGCTAGAGCTGAAGGAGGGGGAGAACCCAAGGCTCTCAGAGAGAGTAAAGCTTAAAGGATCAAGCGTCTCCCCTCCTCCCGAGCTCGGTTCTTCTCTGCAGGACATCCTATTCCACAGCTCTGGCTACAGAGGACTCTCAATTTGGAGCTACAATTGGTCCCCCTAGATGCACGCCCCACTGCATATGCTCTACCCTTGGGGGTCTTTCCCATGGTGCTCTCTCAGGTATGTGAAAACAGCTCTCCTGTTCCCAAGTCTTTTCTTCTCCAGGCCAAAGGCCTTCCATCCTACAAATCTTCTCCACGTGACATGGTTTCCGGTTCCCTCAGCAACCACCGTGCTGTTACCATGCCATCGGCAAACTTTGCTTGGCTCCCCAGGGGCTCAGAGCTTGGTCATTACCTTACCCTCCCAAGTCCAGTCATGGCACCAAATCAACTTCTTCTTGTTTTGCTTTGTTTTGTTTTCATTGAGTTGGCCATGCTCTTGGCAAATAAACACACGCTATGGGCTTACTCAGCTGCAGAAGCAGCAGAAAGGACTGTATCCCCTTCACCTTTGTCTCCCTGTGGCACCCACTACAGCCCTGGGGAATGGGTGGGTGTTAAGGAATTGTTTGTGAAAGTGAATTGAATTAAGAGAACTGGCTGGAAGCTTGGAAAAGATCGTAACTACATGGATTATAACCTATGTAATTGACGAGATGGATTTTTTTTTTTAAGTCCTTAGGTCTCATCACCAACATGGTCCATCCCTTGGTGATGAAAGGAAGATAAGAGATCCTTTCAGCTAAGGCAGGTCTATGAAGTGCCTGCTATGAGCCAGTTTCTGTGCCAGATTCTACCCTAAAATCATGGCTTTTCACCTTGACTTCCTCAAGGACAGAGCAGGATCCACATCTTCCCTTCTCAGATAAATAAATCAGCTTGGAGAAGCTGACTCGGATTCACATGGATATTAGCGGCCCTGTGGAAAGGCAAGATGTTGGCATCTGCCTCCCGGAGAGGCTGAATGGTTTTCCAGAGATCTCTGGCTTGTCTGATGTAGCCCACAAGGCGTCCTCTGCTCTGGGCTTCAGACCTTGACGTTCTCTTCAAAATGAACTGCCAGGAAGATTAGCAATTCAGGGCAGTTCCTCATAGCTCATGGAGGGGAGAGGCTGTCCCAGTGCAAGTCCTGTGTCTGAGGTCAGCCAGGGGGCCTGGGCTTCCTGGGCTTGTCATCAATTTCCCTGGTGACCTTAGGCCTGTCTCTCTGGAGCCCAGGCTCCATATTTGCACTGAGCCCTAGAGGTTCTTAGGAGTTGGAAGCAGTCCCCTGAGACTGATGTAGGGCACTTGGATTTCTGGAAGCATTCCAGATCTGAAGCAGAAAAAAAATAATCTCATTGCCGAGGTGCAAATTTCAGAATCAGAAGTGCTCTTTTGTGAATTTACTTTTTAGCCTTAAAGGTTGTGGCAGACATGACCTTCTACTTCTGCAACACGTACAAAACCTCAGATGCCAGAGCTCCTTGCTCTGAAAGTCTTTTTTTTTTCTTTCTATTTTTTTCTTTTAGTTTTATGGGGGACACTGGGGGGAAAGTTACTGAGTTTGTACACCGTAGTGCACCGGAGCGTGGAAAAAAATCTGCAAGAGACCTAATTAAAATAGAACACAGTTATAAGACAAAAAGCCCAAGCGATGTCACACGAGGCCTTCATTGCTAACATTGCATTCTGATCCAGGCTCTCAGCAGAAAGTGATCTTTCTTCCTCTCTCAGATCTGTGGGAGTGAGGGACCCGCGAGGGGTCTGGGCCAACCAGGATCACTCAGAGGAGAACAATGCTCTTGGTGACATTCGGGTCACATTTGTCCGAGGTTCCCACACATACCCATGGAATCTGGAAGATTAACAGTGAAAAATGACCTATTTTAACAGGTGCATACTTGTGTCTAAGTGGAAATTAGCTGAGCGTGGAATTATTTTAACATGGAAATAAGTTGTGGACCTTCAGAAACATCGCTTTTTTGACCACACAGGAATCAGACACATGGTCAACATTGGAGAGTTTCTCAGGACTGGAAACGGATGTGTTGGTTGGATTTTTCCAGAGGAAGCTACCATGTCACAGAGAAATAAACACTAATGTGCATAAAACATGACTGTTCATGTTCAAATTCCTTCTTCAAAGCATGTCCCTGTTCTCGGCGGAACAGAGAGCAAAACTTCAAGACAGGAAATCTGTTTAGGGAAGATCATCCCAGTCACACCAAATAACAGCAGGTAAAGTAAATCCACGATTCTCAGCACAGTGCTCTGGAAAGGCGCAGTGGTCCAGAGAAAAGAGTCCTGGTCACGTCAGAAGACGTGGTTCAGGGAATTCCCTGGTGCTCCAGTGGTAAGGACTCCGCGCTTTCACTGCCATGGGCCCAGGTTCAGTTCCTGGTCGGGGAACCCCTCTGTGCCTTGACTGTCTCTCCTGTGAAATGGGGATCCTGAGCCAACCTGCAGCCCACCTCACAGGGCTTTGAAAAGAACAAATTTGCTGATGAGTGAATGACACTCCGTGAATGTAAAACACTGTCCCCGTGGTGAGGGCTTCATGGCCGGTGGATCCGTCATTGCTGTGAATGTGATTTGAAGCTGCACGTGTCACAGACCAGAACAGCACAGGAGGAACTGTTGAGGCCCAGTGGTGTCTCCAGGAGAAAATAATTTTTTTTCAGGAGTGACAGCTGTTCTTTTCTGTGGCTTGACTTTCGCAGGAATCTGTTTGGGGCATTTGGAGACGGCAGTCATCAGAGAAGTCATGGGGTGAGTGACAGCACGTTTCCTTAAAGAATTGAATCTTGCCTTTTCAAAATAGCTAGATGATACCTTTTAAGAACAACTTACATGGCCCTAAAGGTATGATTTCAATGTCTCTTCATCAGGTTTTGTGTGTGGAGAAATACCTTAATGAAATGTTGACTCCTGACTGTTTCTTTCGGAGAAACACATCGGCTGTGTGGCTTTTTCAGGTCACTTAGTCTTTCTGAGGTGAGCATTCCCACCTTTAGAAGGAGGAAGATTTAACTGTGCCTTGTCCATGCCACAGGCCTGTGTGTGTGTGTGTGTGTGTGTGTGTGTGTGTGTGTACATACACATATTGTAGGGTAGGGAAAATGTGTTTACTATGCTGAAAGGACATTTTTTCTTTGTCTCTTCTGGTCTTTTCTACACACACACACACACACACACACACACACCATCTGAGGCTATGGATAAGGTGAAGTCATTCAGAAAGAGGACAGAGCACACATATGGAAAGTTGGTTTCTGAGGGTAAGCTTTAAAAGGGAGTGAGTGAGCAATGTTTGGTGGGGAATGGTAATTATGATTATGTATTTAAGGCCTACAGTGTGCCAGGCATATGGCGACTGTGTCATCATTTAACCTTTGCAACCACCTGGGGAGGTAGATATGTCTCCTTTTTTGCAAACAAGGAATCTGAGGCTCAGAGACACCCACTAACTTGCCCAAGGTCACACAGTCCATAAGTGCCAGCGCTCTTTAGTTGGTTTAGTGCTCTGCTCTGTCTCCTGCAGAGCTGCCCTCTCCCTGGCCCCTGCAGCATAGAGAACAGGGGACAGTGCAAGCTTCAGGGATCCCCAGCTGTTCATAAAGAAGGACGAACTGGTTTCTGAGTCCTTGTGACTTTGTCGTTTGCTTTGAACGTGTGTAGTTTTTGTCTGTCCGTGTTTCCTGGATCACTTTAGTCTTTTCGAGTCCATTTTCCAGTTCTCAGGCCCATAGCTGTGTCACGACTCGGCCTCACATGCTCCACTACAGATGCTCCAACCTCTGGCTGGCTCCACGCTCTCTTCCAGCCCAGCCGCCCGGGGTTCCCAGGCTACGTCTGCAGGACCCACAGCCGGGGCGACGGAAGAGGGGGCCTCGCTCAGGAGTGAAGACTGTCAGACTCTCGCCTCCTGCAGCAGGGGGCTCCTGGGCCCTGCCTCTGGCCACCCAGGAGACAGGGCCTGCCTGGGCAGAGCAGCGGCTCCGAGAGGTCCGCAGGCTGCCTTGTTTACCGTTGCCCAGGCTCCCGGGCCTGCCCGCGGCCCCTGGGAAGTGACAGGGAGGGGGGCGGTTTCAGGCGCTGATGAAAGCTGCTGAAACCAGACCCAGGCACACGTGAAAAGAAGGAGAGAAGAAGAGGCACAGGCCAACCGTCGGGCCGCAGGCGTGATTGGGCTTGTCTCCCTCTCGGGCAGATGGAGACAAAGGTGGCGTCACCCCCCCGGAACGAGTGGCGGTGCCTCCTTGGGCTGCCTGTGAGCGGAGAGTCTGTGCCTGAAACGTCCGGAAGGATGACGTCCTTGGTTTCTTGAGTTCCGAGCAATGTCCCCTGGCAGAGTGGGCCGTTCACATCCCTATTCGGGAGTCCCGGGGGTTGAGAAACCTTGACCGGCGCGATCTGAGAGGCGGCAGCATCAATTCCTGTCTAGACTTGATTTTTGGAATCCAGGTTCCAAGATGAAAGGGTGCATTATGAAGACAGGGCATAAATCCACTGGGCCAACAAGACCCACATTCACCTCGGATTATTTACACCTTTTTCCTCTCTCTGCTCATTACCTGTCCCACTGCTCTCCACTTTCAAGTTTTGACAGATTCACTTCATACATCATACCTATAAGTAGCCAATTACATGGGTTTCCATTTTGGGGGACCCCTCACTCCGGGCCGATTTGCCCCCTCCCAAGTCCTGCAAAGCTGTACTTTTTCCCCTGGGACCTTAAGGCCACCACGAATGCTAAGGAAGTGATCGTGTTAGTCACGAGCATGCAGCGAAACCCAGCTGGGGAGGGCGCCCAGCGTGTATTACTAATTCAGCCTCCACCGCACCCTTGGCCCCAAGCCTGGCACCTTTGCGCGGTGGTTACTCAAGGATGTGGGAAGCCTCCGGAGAGAGGGCGCTGACTTGGCCCTTTTCAGAACTGCCAACCCCACTCCTTGGCAACCAGAGCTCACCCTCTGCCCGGTCACCCAGGGAGCACACAGGTCAGCGAACTTCTGCCAGGGCAGATGGTTCTGGGAGTTGAAAACCAGCCTTGGGGTTCCACCCAATCCCGGGGAGCCAGTTCTGCCCCTTGCCCAGGCTTGGTCCAGTATTCCCAACTGTCTATAGGACATCTCTACTGGGATGATCCCTCGATGCTTACAGCTTAAGAGCACGAGTTTGGGTCAAGTCACTTTATCCTTTGAGGTCTCTGTTTCCCCATCTTTATCATGAGAAGATTGGACTAGGTGAGTCTTTCAGGCCCCTCCCAGCACGGTGCAATGGGAAAACAGCTTGTGTGGGCTCTGAAATCGGAAATGTCTGTGTTCATGTCCTGGCTCTGCTGGGTGACCGCAGGCAGGCACCGAAACCTCTCCCACCCTGAGTTTCCGTGTCTGTAAAATGGAGGTAAATAATATCAGTTGGCCCTTAGGTGTTGTTATTCCTGGTTTATATCGATGCTGATAACAGCTAACATTCGTTGTCTGCTTACTAGGAGCCAGGCTCTGCTCTGAGTGCTTTGAGCATACTAACTCAGCATGTTTGTAAGAGGACCTCTGCCGACACCAAGGCTGAGAGGGGTAGCATCTGTCCCAAGGCCACGCAGCCATCAGGTACTATGTCTGGGATTTGAACCCAGCAGTCAGACCTTAACTATTATTCTCTCTTCAAGAGAAACCTTGTAAACATCAGTTTCTTTTCCTTTTCCTTCCCTCTTTCAGCTCTGTACATGCTTTAATTTGTTGTTTAAAAGTAATATCCACCTACTCTTTATGTTTCCACGACTGTCCTTCTCATCCCACACAGTACCCTGTGGCTCCTGCCATTTCTCCCCACCCCCTTTACTTCCACAGTTAGTAGTGTTCCAGGTAGAGGGAACCACCTGTGCAAATGTCCTGTGGCAGGGGGCATGGAGGGAAGAGCACAGTGGCTGCCTCAGGGCAGGCTGAGCTCCACACGCTGATGGGGCTCAGACACTCTGGGCTTTGAGGATCACACGAAGGCGCTTTTTCTGTATGCTAAGGGAAATGGAAACTTCTGGAGGATCTTAAGCCAAGGAGTGACATGACCCAAGCTCTCTTTTTGAAATGCAATTTTCCCCCTACCAGAAACCTTTACAAGAGCCTCTGAGCCAAAGTTTCTCTGCCTCACGTTCAAGGCCTCAGTCCAACATCCAGTCGGGTCGTGTGTCTGGGTTGGAGGTTAGGCAAAGGGCTTCCTGGGTGGGCACAAGGTCTAGGGAGCCAGTGAGACCCGTCCATCCAGGAGAGTCCAGGTGACTCTTGTACCTCCTTCCCCAAATCTCCAAACTTCATTTCTTTCTCGTTCACCTTTTGAAATACTTTTAACCCTTTCTGATAAGCTCTGGCCTCCATGTTTTCAGAGATGTGTATCTCCAATCCCCCAGGGCTAACAAAGACATTTCCTGAACACCTACAAAGTGCTGGGGGCTGTGCTAGATCCTGAGAAGGGCACTTCTTGAAGGCCGGAGCCCGGCCTTCAAGGCACTCACATCTAGTGTTAGGGAAGGCCGAATCGCGTCAGCAGATAACTGTTACGCACAGAGAGGAAGACACATCGTGTGCTGGGGCGATCAAGGAGAGGAGGACCATCTTCTCCCGGGGCGGGGAATGAAGGGCAGCAAAGTTGGGTCATACTGGGGGTGGCATTTGAGTCAGGCCTCGTGGGCAGACCTGGATGCTCACACGTGGGAGGAAGGACGCTCCAGAAGCAGACAGAGCAGAGCAAAGGCCAGGAGGCAGGCCAAGTATTGCTCAGGCCCAGGGAGCTGTGTGTTTCAGGGGAGCATGTCCTGGGCTCCTGAGAGACCAGCCTGCGGGGGCAGGGCAGAAGCCTCAGGGAGCAGTACCATTCTTGCTTCATGCAGAGCTTTCCTCTCACATCGAAGATTCTGAGCTCCTACAAACAAGGTCTAGCCACTCCTCCTCCTCTTAGAAACAGTGTCAGAGCCTGGAACTGTGATCTGAACAGCACGGATGCAACAGAGATGCTGAGAGAAGCTCCCGGGCTATGCCTCATGGGCCCTGGGGAAGGAGGAAGGAAGTGTTGGCTGGGCCCTGGGATGTCCATCCTCTCCACCTTTCCCAGGCCATTTCCATCACCTGTGGTTCTTTGCATCCACCACTTCCGAATCTGTACCCTCAAGTCCCAACTCAAATGCTTTCCCGTCCTCTGCGCCTTCTCAGGATCCCCAGTTAGAAGGCACTGCTTCCTCTTTGGAATTTGGGAGGTTCATCAGAACTGTCCCTGCCTCTCCCGCACCCCCAAACACTCCCAGCCCACATATCATTTGTCCGTGTACTGACCATTCCCACCCTTCAGGGTGAAAGGTGATCCAAGCATCTCAGTACCTCTTCCTTCCTGACATCCTCCAAGACCCTAACGCAACAATGGTCGTATGGTACTTGCTCAAGAAGTGCATGCTGCTGAGACGGTAGGTTTAAAAAGAAGGCTGCGCCCTCCCCGGGCCCCAGGAGCCCTGTGCTGTGGGAGGTGTGCTGTCGTGGGTGAGGCATGGGACAGCCTCTGGAGTGACTCGGAGCTGCACCTATCTGACTCTGCGCCTACTTGGCAGCTGCCTCCTGAGCTGCCCTCCAGAAATGCCTGTGACTTGATGGCAGAGTGCTGATAAGGGGGGGGTCGAGGCTGCTCTGTTCACCTGCCCCCTCAGACAATCACGCCCATAATCTCCACCCTGAGTCCCTGGGGCGGGGGGCACCCTCCCACCTGTGTTTTTCTGACCTGTCCCCACGTGCATTAAAAGAAGCAGGAGCCAAAATGTCTACCTAGCTGCCAGGGAGAACTCAGCGGGGCTGTGGGAACGCGGTTAGCTGCTTCTCTGCAAGATCTGGGGTGATGTGCCTTTCCCCTCCAGGCAGAATCTCCTCCCTCCCAAAGGGGTGACATGAGTCACGTGGACCCGTCTCTCTCTGCTGATTTAGAAAGCCCTCAACTCCTTCACGTCTTGAAACCAGGGCAAGTTATCAAATGACTTTGTGAGGCATTTATTGCCCATCTCTATGTGCCCAGTGGTGTTTCAGAGTTTACCAGCACATCGGCGTGCAAGCCTCAAATCCAAGTGCATCTCAAAGGTCCCCTGCTCTGGGCAGAGCCAGCCCAGCTGGCCATCGCTTGCCTCACTTTCCCACCGCCAGCCAGGTTTGGTCTCAAGCTGTTCCCTCCTCCCGGAATCTCCTTCCACCCACATTGTCTTATTCATTTCTACTTATGCTTTTAAGGCCTCGCCCTAGGTAAGCAGTCAGCAGGAGACTGTAACTGTCCCCCTACCCCGCATCAGAATTCCTGCCCCCTCACCTCCTGGTTCTCATCGAGAATTTCAGTGCCCCTTAGAAAGCATCACCTGGTGTCTGCAGCCAGTGCTCCCTCTCTCACGCACAGAAGACGTGTCAGTGCTGTGAAGAGATAGACAAATACCCAGAGGACAAGAGACCTGGGTTCTGGTCCAGGCTGAACCTGGAGAAGGATGGATGACCTTGAGTCTAGAGTCTTCCTCTTCAGCCTCTCATGTGAGAAGAACTTGCCCAGAGCAGGGTTCCCTGTCCTGGCTTTACCTCGTCCTGTCTCCTGGGGCACTTGTCCAAAATACAGAATGCTGGGTTCCCTCCCCAGACTGATGAAATTAGACTCTCAGAGGGTACAGCCTAGAGTTTATATTTTTAGAAAGCTTCCCAGGCAACTTGGATGCAGCCCATCTGGTGCCTGCCTCAGGACTGACCTAGAGGACCCCTAACATGCTACAACCCAATGCTTTCTTGAATGATGTTTTTTTTTTTTCTTAATTTGATGTTCCCTGGAATAAACTACATCAAAACCACCCCCGTGAGAACAAGTCTGGTGCTTGAATGGGAAAACCCTGGGTCATGACTCTGCTTTCATGTCTCTCTAGGGGCTACTAGTTTTTGTAGAAATTTCAGGTAGTTGAAAACACATAACCACCACCAAACCACCTGTCTTAGCTCAGGCTGCCATAACAAAATACCACAGACTGGCTGGCTTAAACAACACACATTTACTTCTCACAGTTCTGGAGACTGGGAAGTCTGAGATCAAGGTGTCAGCAGATTCAATTCCTGATGTGGACTCTCTTCCTGACTTGCAGACAGCTGCCTTCTTACTGTGTTCTCCCACAGGAGAGGGGGTGGGGGGAGAGCTCTCTGGTGTCTCTTCCTCTTCTTATAAGGTCACCAGCCCTAACAGAATAGGGACCCACCCATATAACCTCATTTAGCCTTTATCACCTCCTCACAAGCCTATCTCCAAATATTGTCACATTGGGGGTTAAAGCTTTAACAGACGAATTTGGGGGTACATAAACACTTATCCATAATACCTTCTATGCCTGATGCTCTAGAGAAAGACAGGCTGAACTAACGAGGCAAATTCGTGTCTAGATAAATTCCATGACCTATTTTTCCCAATAAGTTCTTGAGAACTAGCTGCTCCCTCCATTGCATGGGTAATTAACACCCACAGTTTACAAAGACCGTGGCTGCTCTCTCCTTTGCGGTGGTGTGGGTTCCATTTGGCCTGTCCTGTGCCCTCCTGGGATGCTTCTGGGAAAGTTTCAAGGTTTTTTATTTCTGCCAACTCTGTGAACAACTCCATTTCCTCTTTTTTTTTTTTTTTTTTTAGAAGATGTTGGGGGTAGGAGTTTATTAATTAATTAATTTATTTATTTATTTATGGCTGTGTTGGGTCTTCGTTTCTGTGCGAGGGCTTTCTCCAGTTGCGGCAAGCGGGGGCCACTCTTCATCGCGGTGCGCGGGCCTCTCACTGCTGTGGCCTCTCCCGTTGCGGAGCACAGGCTCCGGACGCGCAGGCTCAGTCGTTGTGGCTCACGGGCCCAGTTGCTCCGCGGCATGTGGGATCCTCCCGGACCAGGGCTCGAACCCGTGTCCCCTGCATCGGCAGGCAGACTCCAAACCACTGCGCCACCAGGGAAGCCTCCATTTCCTCTTAACAGCAATGTCTTTTCTATCGAAGTCAGCTAACATGGACTTCTGCTATCTGTCACTGAGAACTTTGATACATTCATCATGTAAGGAACGACTGAAGGAGTTGTCGGTATTTGGTCTGAAGCAGGGAGGCCTCAGAGAGTTGCTGTTTATCTGCAGATAGCTGAAGGGCTGTCACGTGGAAGAGAAACAGACTACCCCTACGTGGCTTCGGAAGGCAAAACTGACCAAGGAGGAGAGCTCTGGGGAGAAATATTTCAACTCAACACAAGGCAGTATCAGTGAAAGTCCTCAGTCACAAGTGGTAGAAGCCCATGTTCTTTATATTTTCTAGGTACAAGTCACTTACCAGATATATGATTTGCGAAAATGTTCTCCCATTCTTTTGGTTGTCTTTTCACTTCCTTGATGGTGTTCTTTGAAGTACACAATGTTTTTAATGTTGATGAAGTCCAAGTTACCCATTTTTTCTTTTGTTGTATGTGTGTTGTGTCATATTTAAGAAACCATTACCTAATCCAAGCTCAAGAAGATTGACCCCTATGTTTTCTTCTCAGAGTTTTACAGTTTTAGCTTTACATTCAAGTCTTTGATCCATTTTGAGTTATTTTTGTGTATGATATGAGGAATGGGTTCAACTTTATCCATTCCCATGTGGATATCTAGTTGTCCTAGCATAATTTGTTGAAAATATTGTTCTTTCCTCATGGAATTGTTTTAGCACATGTGTCAAAAATCAACTGGCCATAAATATGAAGCTTTATTTCTGGACTCTGAATTCTATTCCATTGATCTATATGTCCTTACACCAGTACCACCCTGTCTTGATTACTACAGTTTCACAGAAAGCTCTGAAATTGGAAATGTGAGTCCTTCAATGCTGTTGCTCTTTTTCAAGAGTGTCTTGACTTTTCTGAGTCCCTCAAATTTCCATAGGAATTTTAGGATCAGCTTATCAATTTCTGCAAAGAATCCAGCTAGAATTTTGATGCAGTGCATTGACTCTTTAGATCAGTTTGGGGAATACTGTCATCCCCCAAATATTATGTCTTCTGATCCATGAACATGGGGTATCTTTCCGTTTATTTAGATCTTAATCTCCTTCAAAACGGTTTTTTTAAAAATAATTTTCAAAGTATAAGTTTTGCATTTATTTTGTTAAATTACTCCTAAGTATCCTATTATTCTTGATGATATTGTAAAATAAATTGTTTTTAAAATTTCCTTTTGCTGAACTCAGGCATTAGTTCTAAATTTTTTTAGTGGATTAAAAACATTCTTTTCTTAGGACTTTCCTGGTGGCACAGTGGTTAAGAATCTGCCTGCCGGTGCAGGGGACATGGGTTCAATCCCTGGTCCGGGACGATCCCACGTGCCACGGAGCAACTAAGCCCGTGCATCACAACTACTGAGCCTGCACTCTAGAGCCCGCGAGCCACAGCTACTGAAGCCCACGTGCCCTAGAGCCCATGCTCTGCAACAAAAGAAGCCACCACAATGAGAAGACCATGCACTGCAACAAAGAGTAGCCCCCGCTCGCCACAACTAGAGAAAGCCCACGCAACAACGAAGACCCAACACAGCCAAAAAAATAAATAATTATGAAACAAAACAAAACATTATTTTCTCTATATAAAATCATGTCACCTGCAAATAGAGATAGTTTTACTTCTTCATCTCCAATCTCAATGTCTTTTATTTTGTTTTTTTGTCTAATTGACCTGGCTGGAACATCTAGTACAATGCTGAATAGAAGTGGCAAGAGCGGATATCCTTGTCTTCCTGATCTTAGGGGGAAAGTAATCATTCTTTCCACATCAAGTGTGATATTAGCAGTGGTTTTTTTTATAGGTACCTTTTGTGAGGTTTAGGAAGTTCCCTTCTATTCTTGGTTTGTGGAGTGTTTGATCCTGAATGGTGGGTGTTGTTTCTGTTAAATGATTTTTCTGCATCTACTGAGACGATCATGTATTTTTTGTTCTTTATTCTATTGATTTGATATATTACATTAATTGTTTTCTGGACTTTAAGCAAACCTTGCATGCCTGGGATAAGTCCCACTTAGTCATGGCATATAATCCTTTATATATGTTGCTGGATTTGATCTGCTAGTATTTTATTGAAGATTTCTGGGTCTACATTCACAACAGATCTTGGTCTGTAGGTTTCTTTTCTTGCAATGTCTTCGTCTGGTTTTGGTTTCAGAGTAATACTGTCCTAACAGAATTAGTGGGGATGTATTTTCTTTTTGTGTTAGTTTCCTAAAAGGACGCCGTAATGAATTACCACAACCTGGTGGCTTAAAATGACATAGAGTTATTCCCTCACAATTCTGGAAGCCAGAAGTCCGAAATCAAGGTGTCAACAGGGTTGGTTCTTTCTGGAGGCTCTGAGGGAAAATCAATTCCATGACTCTCTCCTGGCTTTTGGCAACTCTTGGTGTTCCTTGGTTCCAATCTCTGCCCCTGTCTTTGCATGGCCTTCCCCTCTGTGTGTCTCTGTATATTCCCTTTTTCTATCTCCTATAAGGATTTAGGGACCACCCTAAATCGAGGATGATCTCCTCTCAAGATCTTTATCTTAATTGTGTCTGCAAAGACCCTATTTCCAAATAAAGTCACATCCACCAGTAACTGGGAATTAGTACTTGGACATGCTTTTGGGGGGCTATTACTCACCAGTCCCATGAACTGCCAATCCTTGCAAGGTCACTTACTCATCTGCTCACTCCTTCAACAGTTACCCCAAAGATCACAGGAGGAAATGGGGATATAGTCATAAATTGGCTAGAGTCCCTACCCTGAAGAATAACACTGTCTTGTAGGGCACTGGTGCACAAATATAAAGAAGCGGATGTTAAGAGCCATAAGATTTGGAAGCTGAAGGAGTAGTGGGAGCAGCCGAGAAGAGTGATGGCTTTCAAAGCAGAGGGTAACACTGTCAGCAAAAGCAGGTGTTAAAAAGCAGAGGTGGGTCAGGATTGCTGCAGTTGTGTTTGGCAGGATTGTGGGGGGAGGGGGTGGGAACACCGGGAAAGAGGCCCAGAGAAGCAGCCACGCAGAGAACTCAGACTCTGACCGTCGCTGGTCATCTTAAGGCACGTGAGGGTGGGTTTGGGTGATCTCAACATGCAGGACCCCATATTCATGACTTCAACAGCCTCCAAAACTAGCCTGAAGGTCTATGACTTCAGGTAGAAATCATCTTGAGCTGATCCTGCAGCGAGAAGACGTGGGCTGACCATGAACCTCATATACCTTCCTGGGGGAGACTTCTGTGGCTGAATCCTCAGAACCAGTCTAGCTCCCCGATCCAGGCTCGTGCCGAAGCCAATTCTGAACATCTTACTTCTTCATCTGGCAAGAAATTCTCTGTGGCAAACCGGTTCCCAAGCTTCGCTTCTTTCATGCAAATTTTGCTGCAAAATCCTATCCTAACAAACAGCCCTGGGACTGCTCCTTGGAGCTCAGTGACTAAGGATGGGGTGCATTGTCTCACTTTCAGAAGTCAT
>NW_021146238.1:0-25000 GCF_002837175.3 Physeter macrocephalus
AAGTGAGTGCACTGAGCTCCTCAGTCTGCTATTCTGGAAGTTGACCTCCAAGGCAAGCTCATTCCTAATCATGGTTCTTCTCACATATCCTACATCTCTCAGCAGAGTCTTTATTTAAAGTTTGTCCTGCTTCAGGTTCAGTGTGATATAAGCTTATTCTGACGTGGAATATCCCAGTTATCCTTAAGGTGTATGGTTCTCTTAAATGGAACTTCCAGAGGTCATTGGAACATATTTCATCAGGAGCATCCCCCTAGCCTGCTGTGCAGTACAAGTTACTGTACAGCAGCACCCTGGACAGAAGGTGATAACTTGAGTACTGTCAAGTTCTCTGTACAAGTGCCCTGGCTGGAACAAATGCCAGTAGATTCTTTTACTTCTGTTTTTCATCTGTCTTGTCATCCAGGATGTGTCCTTGATCCATCATTGCTGCCTGTGGGGAAGGGAAAGCATCATGGGCTATTTAGGATGAGGTGCTAATCCTTCCTACTTAGCTCTGGACCTCTCACCTGGCATTAGTGGAGCCAATCAATAATGCCTTTTCTCCAGATTTCTCCTTCATTCTCCTAAGAATCAGTTCATATTGTTTCCATGTCATTCATGACTTTACTGCTGGGACATGAACTGTGCCTTTTTGGGGTCCCAGCTGGTAATCTGCCAAAGCTTTCTGTCTTTAGTGAGTTTTTGTTATCCTCCAATGATTGAATGTGAGTGAAAGAAATAGACACCAACTCCTCTATCTCCATGCAATTGATTTAAACAATCAAAGGAAAATTAATATCAATGATGAAAATATACATCATTGTTGAAACAATGGAGGGGAGATAGATACACACCACAATCATTTCTGCTGGATAATGGTCACCTGGGACTCAAGGTAAGACTAAAACCCATATGTATCATTTCCAAGAGACAAGTGCTGTATCATGAAAACTGAGTAGAGGAAATCCTAGCAGATCCCCACTAATCAGAGAAATAAGATCTCCTAGAAAAAGCTGTTTTTTGGAAGGATGGGGCCATTTCTATTGAATACTTGGAATTTCTTTTGACACTACAGATCAATAGCACCTGAAGGCAGTTGCACATAGTTTAGGAAAGAAAAGGAGGCCATGAAAACAGAAGAACCTGTGGAGAGGTCTTTCCCTGACTGTGCATCTCATTAAAGCAGGTAGCTCATCTCAATGCTGGGAGAAGTTTTCTTATTTTTAGGGGCAACTGACCCCATGAGGCAACTCAACTTACAACACAGCCAGGGAGACAGCCATACATGTGTACCTGAAGCAGAAGCCAGGCCAAAAAATCAGATACCAAAAAACTATTACCAGGAACAGCAATTTGAACAAACAATAGGTAAAGATCTACCAAGACAAACTTCTAGATGAGATGACCATGACTCTAACTTCCTCTCAACCCTGTGCAAGAAGCTGACACTCTGAACTTATTATTTAAACCCACATAATGAAGGACTGCAAGAGCAGCCAGGTAAATAGAGAGACCCAAAGAAAATAAATGCATAATATTTTTAGTCAGTTATGAAGTCTTTCTAAATCAGAGGTTGGCAAGGTTTTTCTTATAGGGCCAGATAAGTAAACATTTTAGGCTTTGTGGGCCAAGAGACACAATCAAGGCTATTATGCAGGTACTTATATAACTATTTTAAACTGTAATCATTTTTTAAAAACGTAAAAACCAGGGACTTCCCTGGTGGCGCAGTGGTTAAGAATCCTCCTGCCAATACAAGGGACACAGGTTCGAGCCCTGGTCCGGGAAGATCTCACATGCCGCGGAGCAACTAAGCCTGTGTGCCACAACTACTGAGCCTGCATTCTAGAGCCCGTGAGCCACAACTACTGAGCCCGCGTGCTTCAACTACTGAAGCCCACACACCTAGAGCCCGTGCTCCAGGACAAGAGAAGCCACCACAATGAGAAGCCCGCACACCGCAACGAAGAGTAGCCCCCACTTGCCGCAAGTAGAGAAAGCCCGCATGCAGAAACGAAGACCCCAAAAAAAAACAAAAAAGAAAAAGTAAAAACCATTTTTAGCTTGTGGGCTGTAAAAAACAAAACAGGGTGGCTGGCCAGATATGGCTCATGGGCTGTAGTTTGCTGATCTAGGCTTATCCTCACTCAAATATGAGTAAGGGGAAACACAACATTGTAATCAATTATACTTCAATTAAAAATATATGTATGAATAATGAGGAAGAACACTGGATCTATGACTGTTATGAAACACAGGAGAAAAAGATAAACATGGCATACACAGAGATAGCTATATTAGCTAAGATACTTTCAGTCATGACAGAAATCCAATTTAAACTATCTTAAGTGAAAAAGGATTATTAGCTCAAATAACGGAGGACTGGTGAATCAAAAGGGGAAGCAATGTGGTCTTTTTCTTCCATCTCTTTTCTTAGCTCTTCTCTATGATTCAGTCACTTTCAATCCACAGATGCAAATTAAAAGAAATGTATTATATTGGAAAGCTGGATTAAGCAAAAGATTTGGGAAAAATAAAGTAAAACTGACCAGTAAAGAAGACCTGTACAAATGCATAAAATGAAAGTGATTTAAAAACTAGTTGAGAGGGAATTCCCTGGTGGTCCAGTGGTTAGGACTTGGCACTTACACTGCCGGGGGCCCAAATTCAATCCCTGGTTGGGGAACTAAGATCTTGTAAGCCGCAGGCGCAGCCAAAACAAACAAACAAACAAAAAACTAGTTAAAAACTAGTTTAAAAAAACTAGTTAAAGAGTAAGCTGCAGGACTTCCCTGGTGGCGCAGTGGTTAAGAATCTGCCTGCCAATGCAGGGGACACTGGTTCAATCCCTGGTCGGGGAAGATCCCACATGCCGTGGAGCCACTAAGCCCGTGTGCCACAACTACTGCGCCCACGTGCCACAGCTACTGAAGCCCATGCACCTAGAGCCCGTGCTCCACAACAAGAGAAGCCACCGCAATGTGAAGCCCATGCTCCACAATGAAGAGTAGCCCCCGCTCACCGCAAGGAGAGAAAGCCCGCGTGCAACAACGAAGACCCAACACAGCCAAAAAAAAAAGGTTGAAAAAAAAAAAAGAGCAAGCTGCAGAGTGAGTAGCTTTGGATTTAAGGGGGCTTGAAGGGAGTGAGGGAAGCCTCAGGAAGGTGGGAGAGAAGAATGGAAGAGGAAGAGAATTGATCAAGGGCAAGGAATGAGGTTCTTGAGTAATGCTCTGGGCGTACAGATCCAGGAATTTGAGGCAACACTTATCCTTGCAGCATTCCTCATCATTCTTGGTATAGGGGCAGAGAAGCCAGCCGGCATAGGATTTGTTCTCGAGAAGGTGTTTGATGTCCAGGTTGATAGAAGAAAGAAGTGATGTGAGGGAGGTGAAAGTGTTCCTGAACGAGTAGTTGAGGTGGTAAACCAGGGAGGTCAGACTAAAGAGTGAAGGAAGTGAGGAAGTGATAGCTTGAGAAAAGAAAGATCAAGAACCTATATGTCTCCAGAAATTTACACAACATTGTAAATTAACTATACTTCAATAAAAAAAGAAAACCTATATGTCTCTTTTTTATTTGTCAGTCAAACCTCAATAAAGCTGGGGAAAAAAAGAACCTATAGGACTCTGTATGACCTAAGAACAGTAGTAATAAAAATTAGGGCTTGGAAGAGGTGGAAATAGAGAATGGTAGGTACACTGAAGTCAAAGGTTTCTATTTTATTTTTTAATTTTATTCTATTATTATTATTACTATATTTATTTTTGGCTATGCTGCGCGGCTTGAGGGATCTTAGTTCCCTGACCAGGGGTCGAACCCGGGTCCCTGGAAGCACGGAGTCCTAACCACTGGACCGCCAGGGAATTCCCCAAAGATTTCTAATATGGAGCAGTTTTTCGCATGGTCATGTATGAGTCTGATTGACCTGGAGCGAAACTATATGTCACTTGAGTTGCATAAGTCATTGAAGTGTGAGGTTATGAGGTTTAATGGTTCTTTCAAGGGAAAATGAAGTTATCAGGGTGCTGGCACACTGCGGGGTTTAGCAGTAGATAAGAGCCAGGTGCTACAAGCTCTTATAAATGTAGAATAGAACCATAAACTGGTAGACGAGAAAGAAAAGTGGTGGAGGAATTTTTACCCATCTGAGAGGAGTACTGGCTTAGTAATAATGGGAATGAAAAAAATGCAAAGTTCCCTCCAGCCCCTATAATGTGTGGATTATGGGAGACCATAAGCCCCCTAACTTGAAAAGAGTAGTCCCAGGAGCAGGATTTTTGAGATAAAACAAGAAGGGAGGGAGGGAAGATTATAGAGGAGAAGAAAATGTGGAGGAGTTTGTTTATAATGGAAGTAAATATCCAGAAGGCACAGTGGAAAAATATTTTAGGGAAGAGAGCAATGGAAGGATGAGTCAGGAAAGAGAATAAAGTGGCATTGGTCTGAAGTCTGGGAGAGGAAAAGAGTGGGAGATACAGAAGCTAAGTGATGAGCTGCCCGTATTTCGGGTAAAATCCAAGAATGATAGGTGAGTTCAGCTGGCCTCTATACAAAACTCTGGTGACCTGTTCAGGTATGTCTGATATTCTGATATAGTTATATTCAGATAAAGTCTCAGTGGATTCTGTATCATGATATGCAGGCTAGGGAGCTGGGGTGAGCAGGTTGGAGCAGGTCTAGTTTGGCTCTATCATTCAAAAATTTCCAAGCCATTGTATACAGTACGTGTTCAATGTATATTCATTATTTGTCCGATGAAAGAGGGACTGGGTGTAACCAAAGAAAATAGGTGAAGTCTCCAAAGGACTGAAAAGCCTAGAAGATCTCAGCTATTTTTCCTTCCTTTCCCATTTCGACAGTCATAAAACTGGGGAATGGGGTGGGGCTGAGAGTTGGCCGCCTCAGAGAACTAGAGTGGCTGAGAGACTCTCCTGCCCAAAGGCAAGGGTATGACCAGATGAACTTAATCTTGGATAGGAAGGTGTGTTTGTTGAAAGGGCGGTGGAGGAGGAAGAATTCATTGTACTCTATCCCCTGGAACATGTCTAAAAAAGTCACTCAATGAAAGGTCTACATGAGATTCAAGCTTCTGAAATGAATGTAGGGAAATCAATCCATTGCCAGATGAGGTGGAGGAAAAAGTCTTTCTTTTAAACAGAGACTCTCCCTGCCCCCCCTCACTCCCTACCATCATCTCCATCAAATTACCCAACAATTCTGACATATCCTCATCTCACTTCATCTTCTGAATTTTTTCTTACAGATCTAATCTCAATGACATTGTCACTTGTCCTTTGGGGATTTTACTATTTTGTATTATATTTGTTGATTGATTTGTTTCCTCCTCTCTTTGCTGCAGTAGAGAAGGTGCTGAATAGGATTACCATTAATTACTCAGAACCAGACGGAAATAACACCTTAAAAATTGAAGGTAGGGCTTCCCTGGTGGCGCAGTGGTTGAGAGTCCGCCTGCCGATGCAGGGGACACGGGTTTGTGCCCCGGTCTGGGAAGATCCCACATGCCACGGAGCGGCTGGGCCCGTGAGCCATGGCCGCTGAGCCTGCACGTCCGGAGCCTGTGCTCCGCAACAGGAGAGGCCACAGCAGTGAGAGGCCCGCATACCGCAAAAAAAAAAAAAAAAAAAAAAAAATTGAAGGTAGAGCTCTGTTAGGGAGATTGACAGACCCCAAAGTCCTGAAAGTTCAATGTACACTACTTTGTCTTGAAATAATTATTTTCAGTCTAAAATTTGGGATATAGGAAAACTTTGTTGACCTCAAGCAAAAAAAAAAAAAAATTTTTTTTTTGTTTTTTGGCTGTGTCACGCACTTTGCGGGATCTTAGCTCCCCAACCACGGATCGAACCAGGCCCCGGCAGTGAAAGCACTGAGTCCTAACCACTGGACCACTAGGGAATTCCCGACCTCAAACAAATTCTTAACTTCAGATTTTTATCTGTTAAATGATGTATTAATATTTACCTTTGCAGAACAATTGTGTTAAGCCTATGGTATATTAGGGATCTAGCATGAAATAGGCATTCAACAAATAGTAATCATTATTATAATTTTCAATCCACATAAACTATATTACTTAAGTATATAACAGTCCAGTTAAATAAGGATAATTATTTGGCTACCTCAATAGTAGACTATCAAGATTTTGTGTAAAATAATATGCTTAAAGCTAATAACTGGTTAATTGGTACCACACCCTAGTGGTCACTCCAAGGTCATCTTCTTGGGATCTGAGCGAAAACAGAAAGGGCTTGTTCCTGGACTTCCCTGGTGGTGCAGTGGTTAAGAATCTGCCTGCCAACGCAGGGGACACGTGTTCGAGCCCTGGTCCAGGAAGACCCCACATGCTGCAGAGCAATTGAGCCCGTGCACCACAACTACTGAACCTGTGCTCTAGAGCCCTTGAGCCACAACTACTGAGCCCAAGTGCCACAACTACTGAAGCCACATGCCTAGAGCCCGTGCTCCGCATCAAGAGAAGCCACCGCAACAAAGAGAAGGCTGTGCATGGCAATGAAGAGTAGCCTCCCTCTCATGGCAGCTAGAAAAAGCCTGTGCGCAGCAGTGAAGACCCAAAGAAGCCAAAAATTAATTAATTAATTTTTTTTTTTAAAAGAAAGAGCTTGTTCCTGAAACCATATCCTAGATTCTGAAATCCTAAGTTCTTTAATACCAAATGACAGCTACCTCATCTGATCCACTTATTTGACACATAATCTGAAGTGAATTCACATTACAGAGCCCCAAAGAGGCTATATTTGAGTATACAGTCCTGGAGTTACACTGTGTGGGATCAAACTCTACCACTTATTTTTTGTGTGACCTTAAGCAAATTATTTTCTTCAAGTGCCAGTTTCCTCATTTGCAAAATGGGGAGAATAATAGAACCCTTCTTATGGAGCTATTGTGAGAATCAACTGAATTCATATGTGTAAAGTGCTTAAAATAATGCCTAGCACACAAAAAAATGGCTATTTTTTTGAGTATAACTCAAACTAGGGAAAGCCCACACGCAGCAACGAAGACCCAACGCAGCCAAAAATAAAAATAAATAAATAAAAATTTTAAAGTAAATAAATAAAACAAATTGAATTCCTGAATTTCTTCATCAAAGCACATAGCAACAAGATTCGGGCTTGGCAATTTCCATTTCTAGTTACCTGCCACAGGAGAATCTTAATAATTCTTCCACTGCACCGCATAACTTCCTTGTCAACTTGTCTGGATGAATTAATTGAAAAACATTCCTTTAATAAGTAACAAAACAAATTGACCTTTTGTGCAGTGTTATGAGAATAGCTAATTACAAAGCAATAGCCTTCACCTAATATTTATAGCTCCTTATCCCATCAGTCTCTCCCTTGCTCCCAGCTGATTTCACTCCTACCTCGCTGAGAAGATATAGGCCAATGGGCAGTATATTCCTCAGCATCCTACCTCCCCACAAATCTACAAACTTATCTGCAACCCTGTCAATCTCTGCCTTTTCCTTATCTCCTCAGTGGTGAAACTATCTCTGTTCTAAGGTGATTTTCTCCATTTATCTACTAAATCAATGGTTCTCAGATGTGATCCCTGGACTGGCAGCATGAGCAGCACCTGGAAACTTATTAGAAATGTACATTCTTGTGCCCCATTCCAGAAGTACTGAAGCAGAAACTCTGGGAGTAGGTCCCAGGAACCTGTTTTAACAAGCCCACAAGGTAATTCTGATGCACACTGAAGTTTGAGAACCACTGCCCTAAATTCTTACTATTCAAAGTGGAGCCCATGACTTGCAGCATTGGCATCACCTGGGAGCTTGTTAGAAATGTAGGTTTAATCCCACAGGTGACTCCAATATCCCCAGGATATTAAAGTTTGAGAAACTGCTCTAGATAGCATTCTCTTCTCAGGGACCATCCACATTTCCCCTCTCCCTTTCACTTTTTACTCTCTTTTGGATCTTTCCTATCGGCATTTTAAAATTACCTTTCTCTTCTTTTTTTTTTCCGGGCCATGCCATATGACTTATGGGATTTTAATTCCCTGACCAGGGATTGAACCTGGGTCCACCACAGTGAAAGCACGGAGTCCTCACCACTGGACTGCCAGGGAAGTTCCCTGTCTCTTCATTACTTAAAAACAAATTATTGGGGAGTTCCCTGGTGGCCTAGTAGTTAGGATTCCCAGCTTTCACTGCCGTGGCCCCGGTTCAGTCCCTGGTAGGGGAACTGAGATCCTGGAAGCCGAGAGGCTCGGCAGAAAAAAAAAACAAAACTAACAAATTATTCGCTTGACCCTTCAGCTCCTTCTCTCTCCCCTTCCATTCACAGACAAGCTTCTTTTGCGGGCCTCTCACCGCTGTGGCCTCTCCCGTTGTGGAGCACAGCCTCTGGACGCGCAGGCTCAGCGGCCACGGCTCACGGGCCCAGCCGCTCCGCGGCACGTGGGATCCTCCCGGACCGGGGCACGAACCCGTGTCCCCTGCATCGGCAGGCAGATTCTCAACCACTGCGCCACCAGGGAAGCCCAAGACAAGCTTCTTGAATGACTTGCCTACACTATAATCAGGGTCTCTTGGTCATCACCTCTCACTCACTCAATCCGTATCAGCCAAACTTCGGCCTTTACCACCCTACTGGAACTTTCGGGGCAAAAGTAACAAGTAACCCCTTTAGGGATAAATCCGGTGAATGGTTTTTAGTCATAAACTTACTTGATCTCTCTACAGCATTTGACACTACTGACCATGTTTGCCTTCTTAACATTCTTCTCCTTTGGCTTTTTAAAAAAAATTTATTTATTTATTTATTTTTGTTTTTGGCCGCGTTTGGTCTTCGTTGCTACGTGCTGGCTTTCTCTAGTTGCACTGAGCGGGGGCTACTCTTCGTTGCGGTGTGTGGGCTTCTAATTGTGGTGGCTTCTCTTGTTGTGGAGCACGGGTCCTAGGTGCACGGCCTTCAGTCGTTGTGGCACGTGGGCTCAGTAGTTGTGGCTCGTAGGCTCTAGAGCGCAGGCTCAGTAGTTGTGGTTCACGGGCTTAGTTGCTCCGTGGCATGTGGGATCTTCCCGGACCAGGGCTCGAACCCATGTCCCCTGCATTGGCAGGCGGATTCTTAACCACTGCGCCACCAGGGAAGTCCCCAACATTATTCATCTTGTATCTTGTAACATTATTTTTGAGATGTATCCATATTGACAGACCATAACAGTTAGTGATGCTTCTGGCTGAGAATAGTATAAAATCCAACCAAGGGTGACTTAAAGAAGGATTTTTTTCCTCACATAACAAATACTCTGGAGGTAAAAAGCTGTTGGTATTTTTTCCATGGCTCAGTAACATAAGGACCAGAATCTCTACATTTCTCTTGGCATTTCCTTCATGGTCGTATGCTGAGGGAAAAGCCAGTGTCAGCTACATTTGTCTTCAGAATCCCCCAACAAACTTCCATTTATATTTCATTGATCTTTATTATCTGAAGACCCAGGTGCAGTGGAGTTTAGGAAAGGGAGTGTTGAACCTTTAAATCCTCTACAGAGGAGACAGCAAATGGAGAAAGGAGTTATGAATGGTTGGTAGGTCCGTCAAATAATGTCTGACACAGTATTCCTAAAAGAACATTCCTTCCAACTGCTATCACAGTCACATGACTATACCGCATATTCTTATCTATTCCTTTTTTTTTTTTTTTGCCATGACACCAGGCATGTTGGATCTTAGCTCCCCGACTAGGGATCGAACCCATGCCCCTTGCAGTGGAAGCACAGATTCTTAACCACTGGACTACCATGGAAGTCCCTCTATTCCATTTTTGATGGACATTTTTGATTTTTGCTATTGCAAACAATGGTGCAATGAACATCCTTGCATATGTCTTCTTGTGAGTTTGTAAAATCTTTATCACCTTCATTACACACAAAAACTGGCTCTGTTGAATTATATATTTTTGCATACCAAGGATTTTGAAACAAGAAAGTTGAATATTTAACTTTTTTTTTTTTCCTCTAACATCACTTTCCTGAGGTGTAAACTCAAAGTGAGTTCATGAGGTTGTGAATGAAGGAAGGGTCTTGAGGTAATAGGAATTTCTGGGAGTAGAAAACCAGTAAACATAAGAACAATTTTCTGCTACACATAAATCAATAAATAAAGTGTCAGCGTATGAAAACTGTAATTTGAATTAGTACATAAGCAAAAACTAGGACATATCAAAAAGAAACACAAAGAAGCAGAAATCTCAGAACAAACTACATGGGATGGGGCTTCCCTGGTGGTGCAGTGGTTGAGAGCCCACCTGCCGATGAAGGGGACATGGGTTCGTGCCCCGGTCCAGGAAGATCCCACATGCCGCAGAGCGGCTGGGCCCGAGAGCCATGGCCGCTGAGCCTGTGCGTCCAGAGCCTGTGCTCCACAATGGGAGAGGCCACAACAGTGAGAGGCCCGCGCACCACAAAAAAAAAACTACACGGGATGAAAGCAACACTGAAATACAGAAGAATGTGGGACGGTTCAGAGCCCAAACAAACAAGACCAACCATACTAGTTACGGGCCATCCCCACTTCCCTATCGAGGAGGAAAAGGAGATTTCTGTTTTTGTCAATGAAAATTCTTTATGTCGCAGTGAAGAAAAATTCAAGGCAAACTGGTTTCATTAAAAGGGAAACTGAAGAGACCGTTGATAGATCCAGGGGTAGTCATGACGTTATTCAAAGTTCATATAATGTCACCAGACCTAGCTCCCAGATCTTCTTCCTGTGAGTGTTAAACTTCATTTTCAGACTGGTTCCCTACCTGGTAGCAGAGTGGCTGCAGCAGTTCCAACTTCACACTAGATCCTAAGGTGAGAGTGTCTTCTAGTGGCTCCATTATTAAGGAGAAGCTTTTCTCTCCCAGAAGCCCCAGCAAATGTCTCCTCATATCTCACTGGCTTCTGATCAGGCTCTGAGTTCATCAATGAACCCATCACTAAGGCCATAGAGATGTTGACTGGCCTAACCCAATCTGGGCTCTCTCTTAGAGCTGGGTTTGGGACCTGTGCTACCCAATGACATAGCTTGAGAGTGGGGGAGGGAGAAGAAAATCACTGCATCATTTTACCAAAGGAGAGGCGGATGGGTGCTGAACGGGAAAAAACAAAATATCTACTCTAAGAGTATTAGAACATATATTATTTCATTTTTAGTTTGCTACATGTAAGAAGCAGAGTAAGCTATATTATCCTCATTACAAAGCTAGTCTCAGTCATTTTCTATGAATTCTTTGACCTTTTCACCTCATTTTTCGTGAAAGCCCTTCCAAGAATAATTACACAATAGAAGCTCTTTCCACCAATCACCACTTAAATGATTTACCTGATTAATCAGTGCTCTCTTTTGCCTCTAAAAAAGATGCATGTCCACTGCACGCTGCTCAAACTTTGGGGCTACACTTTGATTCACTGATACATCCAGACACTATTGCTCTCACATGTTGAGTCAATATTGGTTCACAAACCTGTTGGTTCCAGTTGTTCTTGTTTAATTGCATATTTAATTAAATGTTACATAACATGATAAAATATGAGTGGAAGAAAAATAAAGTTCTCTCTATGAAATTAAATGGAATTCTTTAGAAAGATTTAATAAAGGCAAATCAATTAAAAAAAACTGCTGTGAATCAGGTATGGGTGAGAGAGACTACTGTAAACGGTGAATGGTGAGTTGGGAAAGTCATAAAACCCAGCAGGATTCTGTACTGAGAGCACTCTGATCAGTTTTTTAAGTTCTTGTTCCACTTATAAGAAATCAAAACTGAAAGTCATACGTGATACACTCTTCATGTGGTTTATGGGAGAAGAAGGGATGCTGAACTCCAAACAGTGGACTCATATTCAAAGTAAAGGTCTTGGCCTTACATTAAAAGATTGGCAAATGAATATACATGAATGTAAGTTAAAATGTTTAAAGTACGTATGTATATGTGTGGTGAAAGCTGTAAATTAAGCAGAGAGGTCAATGAGCAAGAGAATTGGAATTGAATTTGGTAATTAGTAGGTAAGAAGTAGATGGTTCACGAAGGTAAAGAGGATGGAGGGAAGATTACAGGAGAGTAAGGTGAAAAATAAAACTACTGAGAAATTTTAATCAAGAAGCTTAATAGAAATAAATCATTAATCACAATGATAAGAGCTAACATTTATTGAGTGCTTATTGTATGCAGGTACTATCCGAGACATTTTCCACGCACTATCAATTTTTTTTACAACAGTTTAGGCGATAGTAGTAACTTGCGCCCACTTAAACAGCGAAAAAGTGAAATCAATTTTTCTGGTAAAGCATGTGCTGAAGGGAAAATACTCAGGATTTCTGATGAGAGAATATCCCAGGAACGAAAAATAAAAGGATTAAATCAAAAGCAAATTATAAGTAAAGTCCCCTACATACAAACGAATTCTGTTCTGAGAACACGTTCCTAAGTCCAATTTGTTCGTAATTCCAACAAAGTTAGCCTAAGTACCCAACTAACACAACTAGTTATATAGTACTGTACTGTAATAGGTATATAATACTTTTCACACAAATAATACATAAAAAACAAACACAAAAATAAAGAAAACATTTTAAACCTTACAGTATAGTACCTTGAAAAGTACAGTAGTACAGCACAACAGCTGGCATACAGGGACTGGCATCAAGTGAACAGGCAAGAAGAGTTACTGACTGGAGGAGGGAGAGGAGGTGGGAGGTGGTAGAGCTGAAGGTTTGTCAGCAATAGGAGATGGAGGGCAAGCTGCTATTTCACTCACACCTGACGTTGATGGCACAGGTTCTGGTTCTTTGCTGGATTCAATTCTATCTACCCTCTTGAAAAAACCATCCAGTGATATCTGGGTAGTAGCTCTTTTATTCTCGTCATAGGACACGGTAGCACTGGATTGCATTCTGAACGGCTGCTGCAACCTTCATGTACCGTTCTATGTTCGGGTCCTGTGCTTCAAAAACTAACAGTGCTTCCTCAGATAAAGAAAATCCCTTGCCATTTCCTGCATCGTGAATCTCTTCGGCTCTTCAGTTAACTTCTTCCTCTTGTCTCTCTTCATCCTTTCTCTAGGCCTCCAATTCCATCAGG
Organism: Physeter macrocephalus; assembly: GCF_002837175.3. Classification (NCBI taxonomy): domain Eukaryota; kingdom Metazoa; phylum Chordata; class Mammalia; order Artiodactyla; family Physeteridae; genus Physeter; species Physeter macrocephalus. The sequence goes on from NW_021146238.1 coordinate 13,095, forward strand.
TCTTTGTTAGTAAGCTCCTTGTGTTGCACAGCAAGGAGTTCAATGAAGTCGTCCTCTTTTAAATCTAGCTTGAAATAAAGATACCGTACTACCGTACTCTAGTCAGTACTGTACAGTAACGTACACAAAAGCACAACCTCTTGTAGAGGATACATGCACGTGACAATGTATGCCAGACACATGAATTAACTTACGTGACTGGACATGACAATGCATGTTCACATATTTGAAAGTTTGCAGCTTGAATGTTTGTATGTAGGGGATTTACTGTATTAAGTGTTCTTGCTACTTGGCTAACATTCGTTTAAAAATACAAGCTTCCTTTCTCAAAAATAGGTAATTTAATAGTTTACCTTTATACCACCTCTCATAGGTCAGAATGGCCATCATTAAAAAGTCTACAAATAACAAATGCTGGAGAAGGTGTGGAAAAAAGGGAATCCTCCTACACTTTCGGTGGGAATGTAAATTGGTGCAGCCACTATGGAGGTTCCAAAAAAACTAAAAATAGAGTTGTCATATTCTCGTGCAATCCCACTCCCGAGCACATATCTGGAGAAAACTATAATTTGAAAAGATACATGCACCCCCATGTTCATTGCAGCACAATTTACAGTAGCCAAGACATGGAAGCAACCTAAATGTCCACTGACAGATGAATGGATAAAGAAGATGTGGTACATACATACAATGGCATACTACTCAGCCATAAAAAATAATGAAATAATGCCATTTGTAGCAACATGGATGGACCTAGAGATTATCATGCTAAGTGAAGTAAGCCAGACAGAGAAAGACAAATACCATATGATATCACTTACATGTGGAATCTAAAACATGCCACGAGGGACTTCCCTGGTGCCTCCCTTGCAAGGCAGGGGACATGAGTTCAATCCCTGGTCAGGGAACTAAGATCCCACATGCTGCAGGCAACTAAGCCCACGCACTACAATGAAGATCCTGTGTGTCACAACTAAGACCCAACTCAGCCAAATAAATAAATAAATATTTTTTTAAAATGACACAGATGAACTTATCTACAAAACAGAAACAGACTCACAGGCATAGAGAACAGACTTGTGGTTGCCAAAGGGGGAGGGGAAGTATAGGAGGGATGGATTGGGAGTTGGGGATTAGCAGATGCTAACTGTTATATATAGAATGGATAAACATTCTACTGTACAGCCCAGAGAACTATATTCAATATCCCATGATAAACCATAATGGAAAAGAATATGAGAAAGAATGTATATATATGCATAACTGAATCACTTTGCTGTACAGTAGAAATTAATGTAACACTGTAAATCAACTACATTTCAATAAAATAAATTAAAAAAAATAGTTTACCTTTAAAAATCAGTTCTGAAGTCCCTTCTAAGTTCACTCAAGTCCCACAGACTGGATGGAAGAAGAAAATGTGAAAAAAAAAAAAGCTATGCCTTACAGTTCTGCTCAGCACAGAGGAGGCAGAGAGTATTCTAAAATAGCTTGCTCCTGGGACTTCCCTGGTGGCGCAGTGGTTAAGAATCTGCCTGCCAATGCAGGGGACATGGGTTCAAGCCCTGGTCTGGGAAGATCCCACATGCCACGGAGCAACTAAGCCTGTGCACCAAAACTACTGAGCCTGCACTCTAGAGCCCGCGAGCCACAACTACTGAGCCCACGTGCCACAGCTACTGATCCCACGAGCCTAGAGCCTGTGCTCTGCAACAAGAGAAGCCACCGCAATGAGAAGCCTGCGCGCCGCAACGAAAAGTAGCCCCCACTCGACACAACCAGGGAAAACCCGCAGAAGACCCAAAAATAAATAAATAAAAATAAAATAAAATAAAATAATTTGCTCCTACCCTAGCTTAGAAACCAAAATCATGATATTAGCTCCCCAAAATAAATGCAAAGCTTAAATTTTACTAGTTTCTGTCTTAAAGGTGGTATTCTCTGATTTTGTCTCTAATTCTGAAGGGTGCACAATTTGGAGCTTGAAACCTCCCCAGGAGCATAGTAAGCAGTACTGCTGAGTAAAACTGATAGTACACAGTACTTCAAGGGAAAAAAACCCCTGCTTTTTCCAAATTATTTAAAGAAATAACTTTTGTTAAACTTTTCAAAAAATGAGAAAAATGGATAGGAAAAGCAATAATAAATTCAAGAGTAGGTTAGATCTCTTTAGAAAAAAACGGCCAAGTGTGTAAGTAGAGCTATCTAAAGAGAAAAGGTATGAATGCTCTGTTTACACTAATGACTGCAAAACTACTTATCTGCAGAAACCAGGACAGATTGAATTTCCATGGCTATTTAAGAACACATACAGGTTTGACACCTCTGGGACTCTGGCAGCAGTGATTCTAATTTTGTGTCTCCTACCAATTTGCCTTTGCACACGTTGAATGTGACAGTGGTAGCCAGATTAGACTGACTATTTTGTTAAATACTGAGTTGCAAAAACAACAGGATCAGAGTAAGGGCAAGGTTATAGAACTTAACCCCTTGAGACACATTTGGAATCTCATAATTCCAAATACACAGGGTGGCTCTAATAGATGAGGAATGGACTATTACTTAGTAGATATTACTGATATTCACTAGCCATAGGAAGAAAAAATAGCAAATTAATTAGTGCCTTATATTTCTTCTAAGGTTAATTCTTTTTATTTTTAATTTTAATTTTTACTTATTTTTGGCTGCGTTGGGTCTTCGTTGCTGTGTGCAGGCTTTCTCTAGTTGTGGTGAGCAGGGGTTACTCTTCGTTGCAGTGCTCGGGTTTCTCCTTATGGTGGCTTCCCTTGTTGCAGAGCACGGGCTCTAGGCGCGTGGGCTTCAGTAGTTGCAGCACACGGCTCAGTAGTTGTGGCTCATGGGCTTAGTTGCTCCGTGGCATGTGGGATCTTCCCGGACCAGGGATCAAACCCATGTCCCCTGAATTGGCAGGTGATTCTTAACCACTGTGCCACCAGGGATGTCCCCATAAGATTAATTCTTACAGTATATGTTTGAAGATTTTGAACTCAATAATTAAAAGCAAGATATACGACTCCCAAATCAACAAATTAGTGAAAAAGAATAGTTAACATTGAAATAGATCCAAGGGTATATAAAAACTTAATAATGGGAGTGTCACTAACCAATAGATAAAAAAATGGGTCATTTCTCAAAAGACATTGGGAAACATACCTGCTTCAAAGATTCAAATCCACTTCATGTCAAAAGAATTTCAAACAAACTTGAATGGTATTTTAACATTTTAACCACAAAAACACCAGAAGAAAACATGAAACTTTAGTCCCATTTAACTAATCTCAGAAATGAAAAGGACATTTTAAACATAAAACCATTGGAGGGCTTCCCTGGTGGCGCAGTGGTTGAGAATCTACCTGCCGATGCAGGGGACACGGGTTCGTGCCCCGGTCTGGGAAGATCCCATATGCCGTGGAGCAGCTAGGCCCGTGAGCCATGGCCGCTAAGCCTGCGCGTCCAGAGCCTGTGCTCCGCAATGGGAGAGGCCACAACAGTGAGAGGCCCGCGTACCGCAAAAACAAAACAAAACAAAGAAACCCAAAACAAACGAAAAAAAACCATTGGAAATATAAGAAAGAAAAGTTCAAGAGGTATTTTAGTATATTCTATCCCGTATTTTCTTCTAGCATTTAAAAAATATGTATTCATTTACTATCATGAAAAATGCTGCTGGGAAAATCCTTATATGTGTACCTTTTGCAAAGATTCCCATATAATGAATTATTAGCAGTGGAACTTCTAGGTCAGAGGATATACATAGTTTAAATTTCAGTTGATATGGACTGAAACTAGAAATAAGCTAATGGCTTATGAAAGTGCATGTCTGCACACCTTTCCCAGCCCTACATATTATCAAACTTAAAAGGCTTTTGCCAGTCTGACAGGTAAAAAATATCTCATTGTTTCTTGCACTTTCACATATTTTTCTTAATTTAGCTCTTTAATCTACCTGCCATTTTATTTTACAGCTGGTCCGAGTTAAGGACTTCACCTTTCTTCCCCTTCAGGGATCGCAAAAACAAAACAAAACAAAGAAACCCAAAACAAACGAAAAAAAACCATTGGAAATATAAGAAAGAAAAGTTCAAGAGGTATTTTAGTATATTCTATCCCGTATTTTCTTCTAGCATTTAAAAAATATGTATTCATTTACTATCATGAAAAATGCTGCTGGGAAAATCCTTATATGTGTACCTTTTGCAAAGATTCCCATATAATGAATTATTAGCAGTGGAACTTCTAGGTCAGAGGATATACATAGTTTAAATTTCAGTTGATATGGACTGAAACTAGAAATAAGCTAATGGCTTATGAAAGTGCATGTCTGCACACCTTTCCCAGCCCTACATATTATCAAACTTAAAAGGCTTTTGCCAGTCTGACAGGTAAAAAATATCTCATTGTTTCTTGCACTTTCACATATTTTTCTTAATTTAGCTCTTTAATCTACCTGCCATTTTATTTTACAGCTGGTCCGAGTTAAGGACTTCACCTTTCTTCCCCTTCAGGGATGGCAAGTTGTCCCAACAAAGGGATGGCCATGAGTCCTAATGTCAGTTAATAAATAATCAGCCCTGGGAGTTCCCTGGCCATCCAATGGTTAGGACTCTGAGCTTTCACTGCCAGGTCTCGGGTTCCATCCCGGGGAACTAAGATCCCGCGAGCTGCGTGGCACCGGTGCGGCCAAACAAAGCAAAACAAAACAAACCCCCAAACCAAACCAAAACAAACAAAAAATCAGACCTTTCCTCAACTGTTTGAAATGCTACATCCATCATATTCTCTTTTCACATGTATATATTGACCCTTTTCTGCACTCTCTCTGTTCTATTCTATTGGTCCATTTGCCATTTCTCTGCCACTCCCAACTTTATAAAATATTCTGATATCAGCGGGACAACTAGTCATCTTAATATTCTTTGTTTTTTTTTTTTCGGTTTTTTTTTTTTTTGTGGTGCGCGGGCCTCTCACTGTTGTGGCCTCTCCCGCTCTCAACCACTGCGCCACCAGGGAAGCCCTATTTTATTTATTTTAATAAATTTATTAACTTTATTTATTTTAGGCTGCATTGGGTCTTCGTTGCTGCACGCGGGCTTTCTCTAGTTGTGGCGAGCGGGGACTACTCTTCACTGCGGTGAGCGTGCTTCTCATTGCCGTGGCTTCTTTTGTTGTGAAGCATAGGCCCTAGAAGCCCACACACCAAAACGAAGAGTAGCTCCCACTCGCCACAACTAGAGAAAGCCCACGCGCAGCAACAAAGACCCAATGCAGCCGAAAATAATAAATAAATAAATAAATTAATTAATTAATTAATTTAAAAAAATGTCTCAAACATTTAGGGACCAAATAAATCATGTAGGCCTTCATAAGGAGTTTGTATATTATTTTAAATGTGATGGGAAGTCATGGAGTGCATTGAATAGGGGAATGACTTGAAAGACTGCAGAGGTCCAAGAGAAAGAAAGGAGACTAGTGAGGAGACTAACATAATGGTCCAATTGAGATGTAAGAGTGGATTAGAATGGAATGGGAGTGGTGGATGTAGTGAAAATTGGTGGGTTCAGTATTGATTTCGAAGATTTAGTCAAAAGGATTTGATGATGAATTAGAAGGATTGAAAGTTGGTGGGGGACCTAGGGGGAAAGAGAATGGAGGAAAGAGAGGAATAAAAAAACTCCGATGCTTTTTGGCTTGAACAGCATGGTGGATAACGATGCTTATTGATATTGGTAAGAAAGGGAGGAGGAGATATGGAGAAGAAATTAAGAGTTCGTTATGACCATGTTAACATTATACACCTGTGTGGAACAGTCAAGTGTGCAGTTGCATACAGAGTCTGAGATGCAGGGTAAATTTCAGACTGCAGATATAAATTTGGGAGTCATCAGACTTCCCTGGTGGTGCAGTGTTTAAGAATCTGCCTGCCAAGGTAGGGGACACGGGTTCGAGCCCTGGTCTGGGAAGATCCCACATGCCGTGGAGCAACTAAGCCCACGTGCCACAATTACTGAAGCCCGCATGCCTAGAGCCCGTGTCCACAACAAGAGAAGCCACTGCAATGAGAAGCCCCTGCACGGCAACGAAGAGTAGCCCCCGCTCATCGCAACTAGAGAGAAAACCTGTGTGCAGTAACGAAGACCCAGTGCAGCCAATAAATAAATAAACAAATAAATAAAATTACTTAAAAATATCAGTAATAAAACATTTTTTAAACTATGCATTTAAAAAAATTTTGGGGAGTCATCAGTGAATAGTTTTTAGAGCTATAGTCCTGGATGGTGTTACCTGGGAAGAGTATATAGGAAAAGAAAAGATCCCATGACAAAGCCTTGAGTACTCCCAACAACCTGAGGTCTAGCTGGGGATAAATAAGCAAAGGAAAATGAAAAGGGGTGGTCAGTCTATGTGGTAGGAAGAAACCAAGAATAGTGTGGTCTCTTACAAGCCAAGAGAACAAGTTTCCAGAAAGAAGCAATGGTTTGAATTGCTACTAAGTTTCAAGAAGGAAACAGTGGTTCCCTTGCTGCTTCAGTTGGAACAGAGGCAGTAAGATCAGAAAAGTCATCATTTAGCTTTGGAAACAGAGAGGTCTGGTTATGTCATTAAAAACAGTCTTACCAGCGTTACGGGGATGGTTGCTTGATTGGAATGGGTTAAGGAGAAATTATGCAGTTGGAATTGGAAGTAGACTCTAGATAGAGAAAACTGTTTTTTTTAAATTAATTAATTTATTTTTGGCTGCGTTGGGTCTTCGCTGCTGCTCGCGGGCTTTCTGTAGTTGCAGCGAGCGGGGGCTACTCTTCGTTGCGGTGTGCAGGCTTCTCATTGCGGTGGCTTCTCCTGTTGTGGAGCACGGGCTCTAGGTGCGCAGGCTTCAGTTGTTGTGGCACGCAGGCTCAGTAATTGTGGCTCGTGGGCTCTAGAGCGCAGGCTCAGTAGTTGTGGCTCACGGGCTTTGTTGCTCCGCGGCATGTGGGATCTTTGTGGACCAGGGCTCGAACCTGTGTCCACTGCACTGGCAGGAGGCTTCCTAACCACTGCGCCACCAGGGAAGTCCCTGAGACAACTCCTTAAAAATTTTGGGGGGGGACAGGGAGCAGAGAAATTGGGTAGAATCAGGAGTCAAGGTAGTTTTTTTGTTTTTTGTTAAAATAGAAACCAGAACATATTTGTACAAAGATGGAAATGACCGTGTAGAAAAAGAGAAATTGATGAGGTAGGAGTAAGAAAGGATAACTGGTGGAGGAAAGCTCTTGAGGAGAGAGGAGACGGGATCTGGAATACAAACGGAGGGGTTGCCTTTAATGGTAGCAAGGCCTTGGCATCATGAAGAGGAGGATGAGGAACTGAGAAGCCAGGATATTGGATGGAAAATGTAGATAACATTTTGAAGAATAAAGTGGCTGAGTAGTGATAAGAATAGTGCAAGAAAGGATGACAGTGAGCCATGAACAAATGAAGGGGGAGTTAACAGGGATCAGTAGGTGACAGCATCTTGGTGTGGTGGCAGCAGGCATTAACGTTAAAAGAGCTTGGGTTTTGTATGTTGTTGTTTTTTTTAAAAAAATATTTATTTATTTATTTGGCTGTGCTGGGTCTTAGCTGCAGCATGTGGGATCTAGTTCCCCAATCCGGAATTGAACCCGGGCCCCCTGCATTGGGAGCGTGGGGTCTTAACCACTGGGCCATCACAGAAGTCCCAAGCTTGGGCTTTTGAAGGAGGAAGGAAGAGAAATGATTTGAGGGCAACATGAGAAGTTGGTTCAAAGATAAGAATACCTGTGAGAGGAAAAATAATCTCCTGTACTTGAAAAGTTGTAAGGGAGGTAGTTTTGCTAGGCGACAAACCAGTTTTCAGTTGGAAGAGGAAGTTGATGGAACATTTAGAGAAGAGGTTAAGAATAAAGAGGAAATGGCTGATAAAGATGTTGAAATCTGAAGGGTGGAGTGAAATGGTTAGGATGATTGGTAAAGAGCAGAGTACTGAATCAGATTAATAGAAGTAGAGAGTACCATGGAGATGCTAATCAGGGTGACTACGGATGACCTGGAGGCTACCGGTTGTGACTGAGTGAAAAGGATTATAGAGCATGATGGAATTATCTTTTTGTAATCTCTAGCAGTGGAAGGGAAGGTGAGTAAGCTGTTTAAGATGAGTAATATAGACAGCTACACAAACTGTTGTCTCTTGCAGGTCTTGTGTTATGGAGGGTACTGAACTAGAATTGCCAATATTTCACTTAGGTTTTTTGCATTTAGTTATAAAATATGGTCTACAGATATCCTTCCAGCGTTACAATTATTAGGGTTTAATAACAGGATTATGATTATCTTTCAAAACAAGCTGGGATTTTTTTCCAAGTGTTTTTACACTCTGGAACCATCTGGTGTAGTGCATTTTGAAGTAGGGTATATCTCTGATTACATTTTCAATTTAATTGATCTAATCAGATTTGCTACATTTTGAGGTGATTTATTTTTTTAAATTTATTTATTTATTTATTTACTTTCGTCTGCGTTGGGTCTTTGTCGCTGTGCGTGAGCTTTCTCTAGTTGCGGCGAGCAGGGCCCACTGGTTTTGGTGTGCGGGCTTCTCATTGCAGTGGCTTCTCTTGTTGCGGAGCACTACAGTAGTTGTGGTGCGCAGGCTCAGTAGCTGTGGCTCGCGGGCTCTAGAGCGCAGGCTCTGTAGTTGTGGCACACAGGCTTAGTTGCTCTGCGGCATGTGGGATCTTCCCGGAGCAGGGCTCGAACCCGTGTCCCCTGCATTGGCAGGCGGATTCTTAACCATTGCGCCTCCAGGGAAGCCCTACCTACTGTATTTTTATTTTTATTTGTTTTTGGCTGCGTTGGGTCTTTGTTGCTGTGCGCGGGCTTTCTCTAGCTGCAGCGAGTGGGGGCCACTCTTCGTTGCGGTGCGCGGGCAACTCATTGCGGTGGCGTCTCTTGTTGCGTAGTACGGGCTCTAGGCGCACGGGCTTCAGTAGTTTTGGCACACGGGCTCTGGAGTTGTGGCTCGCGGGCTCTAGAGCACAGGCTCAGTAAATGTGGCGCACAGGCTTATTTGCTCCGCGGCATGTGGGATCTTCCCGGACCAGGGCTCGAACCCGTGTCCCCTGCATTGGCAGGCAGATTCTTAACCACTGCACCACCGGGGAAGTCCCCAAGTGATTTTATTTATATGTTTATTGGCATAAGGATTTTTTTCTATTTGTATTTCTTGTCACATGTGAAAAAATGAACATTTTCCCCATTCCCAGTTCAGAACTAGTAATCATTTCATTTGAAAAAACTCCAAGTCTGTAGAGAAAAGGGCACCCAGGAGAGCTGATGGTGATGTGGCCCACAACTGGAAGAGTGAACTTTGATTCACGACAAGAACGTGTGCTGTTGAGAACATACCAACCTGCCCACTCTGAGGCTTATTTTAATGCCGTTGAAGTCCGTGCAAAGGTTTTAGCACTTAGACTGTAACCTACTGGAGGAAGACGGGAGAAGATAACCGAACTGTGGGAGCACTGCAGCGCTGGGTAGTTTTTGTAAGCTATTTTCTGATCCCGCCTAAGGAGGAAAATGCTGCACCCAGGGCTCGTCGGAAAAAGTACTACTTTTAACAAAAGCTGAAAAGATGTTTAAAAAAACAGTTAAGCCTTTTAAGTCTCCGACATACTGAGGTATATGAAACGAGACTGTGCAGCCGATGATGGAAATTTCCCAAATTTTCTTAACACAAACTGGATTTGCTCTCTCAACTCACAGTCGGATCCATCCCACCGAAATCCAGTTCAGCTGTGGCATGCTTTTTCCAGCCTGTTCGCAAACCACCTTCCGAAGCGAGGTTTCCCGCCATTTAACTTCAAGAAATGAAGGTCTTTCCTCCCAAATTCTCTACACTCGTGGGAGGCCCAAGCCCACACGAGGCGAGCAGCGGAACGCCCAGGGCAGCAGACTGCATCATGATCCCCGGGATTGAGCAAAAAGGTGACATCAAATTGGTAGATAAGCGTTTAGCATCCGCCGAAAAGCGGGAGGGCGAAAACGCCCACTGCAAAGCGAAACCCTGCCAGGTCGCGCGCGGGCGCAGCGCCCACGGTGGGAGGAGGGAGGGCGGCCGTTGCGGGGAGGAGCGAGGGTTGAGGGCGGAGGGCGGGTTCACTCCCACTCGACTCCTGATTGGTCGGGCCCAGAGAGCCGAGTGACGACAGCCGGGGAGAACGTCTGATTTGTGTGGTGGGCGCGGGCAGCCGGCGGAGGCGCAATGCGCAGGCGCAGCTGATCGGCTCCTTTCCCCCTGGCGCTTCTGCCCAGCTCTGGCGGACAAGTCTCGACATCGTGCGCTCCCCCCCTCTCCGGGACCGCTCCCTCCCCCTTCTCGGCGTAGTCGAAGATAAACAATAGTTGGCCGGCGAGCGCCGAGTGTGTATCCCGCCGCCGGATTCGGCGGGCTGCGTGGGACCGGCGGGATCTCGGCCAGCCGGCCATGGCGGGGCTGTACTCTCTGGGAGTGAGCGTCTTCTCAGACCAGGGCGGGAGGAAGTACATGGAGGACGTTACTCAGATCGTGGTGGAGCCCGAGCCCACGGCTGAAGAAGAGCCCTCGCAGCGGCGGTCTCTCTCTCAGCCGTTGCCTCCGCAGCGATCACCGCTGGCTCTTCCTGGCGGCGAAATCTCGGGGAAAGGCCCGGCGGTGGCAGCCCGAGAGGCTTGCGACGAGCCGCCGGACGCCGGGGCCTCGCCGGCTCCCGGCTGCTGCTGCCGCCGCCGTTCCTCGGTGGCCTTTTTCGCCGTGTGCGACGGGCACGGCGGGCGGGAGGCGGCACAGTTTGCCCGGGAGCACTTGTGGGGTTTCATCAAGAAGCAGAAGGGCTTCACCTCTTCCGAGCCGGCGAAGGTGTGCGCTGCTATCCGCAAAGGCTTCCTCGCTTGTCATCTCGCCATGTGGAAGAAACTGGGTAAGTTCCCGGCTTGTTTGGCGCCCGCCTCTTTTTCAGGCAGTTTGGGGCCTTTTATAGCGCCAGTCCCGCGGTCCCCCGGCACGGAGAGCGCTCTCAGTGTCCATCGATGGGAGGGAAGACTTTTCTGGGTCTCAGCGCTCTTTCCAGGTGGAGGTGGGGGCAAACAAAGTGGTTTTGGGAAGGATAGGATTGTTGTCTCGCTTCAAACGCTCCTCGCTTTATTTCCACCCCCACCCCCCCAAGGATCAATGGGGAGCAGTCCTCTCCCTTCGCGACTTCACTTTGGTGGCCGCCAGCGGAAACGTGTTTGAAACCTGGCGCCAGATTTTGGCCAAATGATGCACTGAAGACACGTTGCTATCTGGGACAGGCGAAGGAAGCGGGAGGTGGCAAAAATTAGACGAGATCGGGTGCGTTCAGGGTGGTATGGCTGTAGACAAGACGGCAAAAATTAGAGTGTTTCCTTCCGATCTGTCATAATTTTGCTCTTGAAGGACTTGTCCCTGTCAGTTGCCTCCTACTGGTGGTGTCAGTCCTCCAGAATTGATCCTGGGTGGCTGGTAGTTGGAGTAAACTGTTGGATAATTCAGAAAGGCTAAAAAGTTATCATCTAGCGACTTAAAGTCTTGGAAGGAATTCGCTGTGGTGGTCATGAAATGTTTCTAAGATCTTTATGCTTGTCCGGCTTATGAAAAACAAAAGCGCGGAATGCGTTCCTACCGCTTAAACTGGCCGGGTTAAGGCGATGTGTTAAATTCATCTAGGGCTTTTTAAGAGTGCACTTCCCCCCACCCCTCCACCTTTGGTAGTTGCCTTAGCTAATTGCTGTCAGATCGTTCTCCACAGTTCCTAGTTAAAAGTACTTGCAAATTGTAGCTGCCCGTCAAAGTAGCAAGAGATAAGGAATTACTGATGTGCCAAAAGGAGGGACCT
>NW_021146239.1:0-5088 GCF_002837175.3 Physeter macrocephalus
AACTACACTTCAATTTAAAAAAAAAAAAAAAGAAGAACCCAGCATATTAATACCCCAGCTTCATCTCACCCAGGCATCTTTGGGGCACAGGCCTGAAAAGCTGAATGCTTAACAAGACCACGCGTGATTCTTAGCAACAAGAAATTGTGAGAAACTTGGCAAGTTGTTCTGACACGTTAGAGGGTATCAGAGTCACCAGGACGCACCTTTCGTTAAAAAGAGCACGTTTCTGGATCCCAGCCCGAGATCCTGATTCAGTGAACTGGTGGAGGAGCACACAAGACCTGCGTTTTAAACCAACTGCCCAGCTGGCTGACTTTAATGAAAGGTTCAACGCCCCTCTCTGGAAGGGCACTGAGTGGGGACACCCCTCCACCGCTGCAGGTTTTGGCCCCCTCCCACAGCTGTTCCCAGCCAACGGTTTAGCGGATCAGATTTCTGATGGTCATGGATCGGACCTTTACAGCCCAATTTAACACAAAATGTGCTCTTGCCTCAGTGACGCTGCCAACTAGCTCCCTGTAATTTTCCCATCAACAGCTGAACCCCCGAGCAGTCCTTCCGTCCGTCAGCAGTTAGGGTTCCCGTCCTCAAAGCCCAAATCACCCTTGAAAGGTAATGGGAAATTCCTCATGCTGCGTCCAAGGCCAGCTTCTGGGGCAGACCCTTGCTGTCTACCTGCTGCTTGTCTTGGGGATCCCTGTCAATTCTGTCGGCCTTTTCTTTGTTTAATTCATCAGTGGTTTTCACAATTATTTTTAGCTATGAGCCTCTCTTTCTTTTTTTCAAGAAATATCTTATATGGAACTCCAATAAAATACAAATAAAATAAAACTGCTGTGAACAAGATGGTGGGGGAAAAGGGAATGCAGGCAGCCTTCCCAGTCTCTCTCTCTCTCACACACACACACACACACACACACACACACACACACACACACACACCCACACACACACACTCGACCCCAAGGCAGTACTATACAATCTTATGGCTCCATGGAAGACAATCCGAAAATCTCTAACCCTAGGTCATGCATTCAACTTTGGGGTATATAGCATTGGAATGCCTTCCTAGGTTTAAGTGTCTGACTTTAAATCTACCTTCAAAATGTTACAGATGAACTTATTTGCAAAGCAGAAATAGAATCACAGATGCAGAAAACAAACTTATGGTTACCGAGGCGGGAGGGGACAGGGGGGAGGGATGAATTGGGAGATCGGGACTGACGTATGCACACGACTACGTATAAAATAGATGACTAATGAGAACCTGCTGTAGAGCACAGGGAACTCTACTCAGTGCTCTGTGGTGACCTAATGGGAAGGAGATCTAAAAAAGAGGGGATACATGGGTACGTGTGAATAACTGATTCACTTTGTTATACAGCAGAAACTAGCACAACAATGTAAAGCAACTAGACTCCAGTAAAAATTAATTAAAAATTAAAATAATAAATCTACCTTCAAAAGTACAGTGGACACTTGAAAAACATGGGGATGAGGGGCGCCGACCCTCCGCGCTCAGTCAAAAATCCAAGTGTGACATAATTTGCCGTCGGCCCTCTGTATGCAATACCTAGTTCGTCCGCATCCAGGATCCCACATCTGCAGACTCAACCACTGATCACGTAGGTACCGCAGTATTCACTATGGAAAAAGCTCCAGGTCTGAGTGGACCCACGGACAGTTCAAACCTGTGTCGTTCAGGGTCAGCTGTGCTGTTCTGCGCCTTGTAAAAATGACTAGTGAAACTGACGCCTATGTTCACAATTCCAATTCTAACTTAATCCCACAGGTTTGGTTAAAATTCCTTTCCAAACATTTTTTTAGTCAGGCCCACTCAACTACTTACCAAGCTTGGGTTATTACAGACTTATATACAGTCTCAGAAAAAATAAACTAACAACTTAGAGTGAGAAATCATTATCTGCAACGGCATCGTGACTGATGCTATTTTTAAACTTATACTTTTTCAGCACGAGTATATGGGAATACTATTGATTTTTGCACCTTGGCTTCCTATTCTGCAAACTTGCCAAGCTCACTGATTACTTTCAGTACCTTTTTCGAGGTCCTTTGGAGTTTTCTACACAGGCAACCATGTTATCTTCTAATATTAGCACTTTTATTTCTTCCTTTCCAATCTACAAGACTTTTATTTCTTGTGTTTACATAATGGCACTGGCTAAGCCCTCCAGTACGATGTGGAACAGGAGTGGTGAGGGTGGACATTCTTGCCTTGTTCCCAATCTCAGAGGGAAATCATTCTGTCTATCATGATTAAGAATGATGTCAGCCCTTTGAAAATGCTCATTATCAGGTTAAGGAAGTCCCACTCTATCCCTAATTTGGAAGAGTTTTTATCATGAACAGATGTTGACTATTGACAAAAAGATAGCTTTCTTCTTCGTCTGTATGTTGATATGGTGAATTTTACCGACTGATTTTTTAATATAGTTTAAATCTTCGTTTGGGTCTCAAAGCCTTTGCTGTGTCTCAAAAACGTGCGGCTCACAGGGGGAGCCTTGGACTTCCGTGGGATCAGACACAGAAGTGGGGTCCCTCTTCGCCAGCCAACTTCTCTCTGGGATGCTCCCACCCTCTCGCACGCTCACGGCCTCTTTTCCTGGACGCTCGCTCCGGCCAGAAACACAGGGCTCCTCCGAGCTTCAGCTGCCTGCACTCAGAGCGTTATGCTTCTCTGGGACTGAGGCCCGCCCTCAGAGCAAGACAAGAGAGAAAGAAGAAAGAAAACGAGGGTCCCCCACACGGTTCAGATCACAGGGGCTCCTTTTGCTAGAGTCCCTCAGGAAAGACAGGTGGCATTACTCTAGGAGTTTTCACCCCCCATGCCAGGCTGTGAAGTTCAGGGCCATAAGAGAAAAGACTAAAAACTGGAAAACGCAATCCACTTTCGGTCAGCTCTCCAGTATCTCACTCCCCAACCCCTCTGTTTTTGTGTACTTCTAAGTGTCTTCGGGTAGCTGGGTTTTTTTTTTTTTTTTTTTTGTATTTTGCCCAAATATTTTCAGTTGTAATCAGGGGGGTGGATATAAGTTTGCATTATACTATCTTGGACAGAACCAGAAGCCAGAAGAATCTGTACATAAAACTCCATCCGCATGGTCACACGTAAAGTACCAGCTGATTGCCTGCCTTAATCAACCAATTTCTAGAGCTAAAGAATGATGACCCTGGACCACAGTTTTACTGAATCATTTTAACATTATGGGTATTCAAAATAAGCTTCAGAGGACAATGTAAGAACTTACTAGAAGATACTCCCAGTCCTCCCTTACACCTTAATCTCGCAATTTGTGTGTATTTGGGGGGAAATCAAATCCATCTATATATCTAATCCCTTAAACTTCTGTCAACCAAATTTTGCTTTTGTTGAGCCATTTTGATATTTCAGACCTTAGTGGAGGTTTGGTTTTTCCCTCCCCGTAAAACAGGAAGTGGCCATCTGCCAATGTGAAACTAGCAAGGAAATCTTCAGAGGGCCATGTTCGTTGGCAACTTCAGATGCAAAAGTTCATGGATGCATTCTAAACTTGGCAACTACTGCTTTTTGGGTTTTTTAAAATAAATTTATTTATTTTTGGCTGCGTTGGGTCTTCATTGCTGCGCGTGGGCTTTTCTCTAGTTGAGGCGAGCAGGGGCTACTCTTCATCGTGGTGCGTGGGCTTCTCATTGCAGTGGCTTCTCTTGTTGCGGAGCACGGGCTCTAGGCGCGCGGGCTTCAGTAGTTGTGGCTTGCGGGTTCAGTAGTTGTGGCTCACGGGTTCAGTAGTTGTGGCTCGCGGGCTCTAGAGCGCAGGCTCAGTACTTGTGGTGCACGGGCTTAGCTGCTCCCCGGCATGTGGGATCTTCCTGGACCAGGGATTGAACCCGTGTCCCCTTGCAACTACTGTTGATTTGCCTTCTCCAGTCCTACAAATCACCTGGTGTTACATGTGTTTACAGAAATTAGAATTATTCCATCTTAAAGGTATTCCTACATATCATTTTTCATAAAAGAAAGGGATGGGGGGTAGGCACTGAGCGAAAAAGCAAAGGAAGTTTTGTTGAATGTAAAACAACTGGAATAATCTGAGCCAAATAAATAACATAAGATGATAACCCAACACGTAAAATAAATAACCATGAGTCCATACTGGTATAAATAAGTCTTTGAGCAAATAAATAATAAATGGATAAATATGAGGTAACAGACAAATCTCCCATGCAAAGGAATTTCAAATATTTTATGTAGCTATTCCCCCCTGAAGGATTTGGAGCATAACTCCCCGTCCTGTAAGTGTGAGATGCGATAGTGATTTCTTCCACAGGGCACAGGGTGGAAAGAGGGCAAACAGAAAGAGTAACTCTGTAATGAGGAAACCTGAAAGACACCATCTCATTCAGGTGATCATAGTTAGCAGAAACTGTAATAAGTCATTTTGATAGCATATACCCTCAATAAGATGTGATGAGAATGACGCTCTACCTCTGTGGTCTTCCTCTCCAAAACCTAAAACCCTGGTATAACTTTGAGAAAATATCAGAAACATGCAACACAGTGGATGCTACCATATACCGGACCTGTACTCTTCAAAACTGTCAAGGTCATCAAAAACAAGAAAAGCCTAAAAAACTGTCACAGCCAAGATGAACCCAAGAAGAGAAGACAACTAAATGTAATGTGGTGTCCTGGATGGGGTCCCCCCCAAAAAAAAGGTTAAAATGAGATAAAGCTGATTAATATATGGGCCTTATTGATAATAAATATACCAATATTGGTTCATTAGTGGTGTCAAATGTACCATTCTAATGTAAGCTGGTAATAATAGGGGAAACTGGGTGTGGAGCATATGAGAACCGTCTGGACTATCTTCATAATGCTTCTGAAAATCCAAACCTACTCTAAAATAAAAAAGTTTATTTCGAAAACAAATTCAGGACTTCCCTGGTGGCGCAGAGGTGGAGAGTCCGCCTGCCGATGCAGGGGACGCGGGTTCGAGCCCCGGTCCGGGAAGATCCCACGTGCCGCGGAGCGGCCGGGCCCGTGAGCCGTGGCCGCTGAGCCTGCGCGTCCGGAGCCTGCGC